>NW_027139235.1:0-87500 GCF_035084215.1 Heptranchias perlo | reverse complement strand
CCGCACACCCTCACACCCGCACACCCTCACACCCTCACACCCTCACACCCTCACACCCGCACACCCTCACACCCTCACACCCGCACACCCTCACACCCGCACACCCTCACACCCTCACACCCGCACACCCTCACACCCTCACACCCTCACACCCGCACACCCGCACACCCTCACAGCCTCACACCCTCACACCCGCACACCCTCACACCCTCACACCCTCACGCCCCGCACACCCTCACACCCTCACACCCGCACACTCTCACACCCTGACACCCTCACACCCGCACACCCTCACACCCGCACACCCGCACACCCTCACAGCCTCACACCCTCACACCCGCACACCCTCACACCCGCACACCCTCACACCCTCACACCCTCACACCCTCACGCCCCGCACACCCTCACACCCTCACACCCGCACACTCTCACACCCTGACACCCTCACACCCGCACACCCTCACGCCCCGCACACCCGCACACCCGCACACCCTCACACCCTCACACCCGCACACCCTCACGCCCCGCACACCCTCACACCCTCACACCCTCACACCCGCACACCCGCACACCCTCACACCCTCACACCCGCACACCCGCACACCCTCACACCCTCACACCCGCACACCCTCACACCCTCACATCTCACACCCGCACACCCTCACACCCGCACACCCGCACACCCGCACACCCTCACACCCGCACACCCTCACACCCTCACACCCTCACACCCGCACACCCTCACACCCGCACACCCGCACACCCTCACACCCTCACACCCGCACACCCTCACACCCTCACACCCGCACACCCTCACACCCTCACACCCGCACACCCGCACACCCTCACACCCGCACACCCTCACACCCGCACACCCTCACACCCTCACACCCGCACACCCTCACACCCGCACAGCCTCACACCCTCACACCCGCACACCCGCACACCCGCACACCCACACACCCTCACACCCGCACACCCTCACACCCTCACACCCTCACACCCTCACACCCGCACACCCTCACACCCTCACACCCGCACACCCTCACACCCGCACAGCCTCACACCCTCACACCCTCACACCCTCACACCCGCACACCCTCACACCCGCACAGCCTCACACCCTCACACCCTCACACCCTCACACCCGCACACCCTCACACCCGCACACCCTCACACCCTCACACCCGCACACCCTCACACCCTCACACCCGCACACCCACACACCCTCACACCCTCACACCCTCACACCCTCACACCCTCACACCGGCACACCCTCACACCCTCACACCCGCACACCCTCACACCCGCACAGCCTCACACCCTCACACCCTCACACCCTCACACCCGCACACCCTCACACCCGCACACCCTCACACCCTCACACCCTCACACCCTCACACCCGCACACCCTCACACCCGCACAGCCTCACACCCTCACACCCTCACACCCTCACACCCGCACACCCTCACACCCGCACACCCTCACACCCTCACACCCGCACACCCTCACACCCTCACACCCGCACACCCACACACCCTCACACCCTCACACCCTCACACCCTCACACCGGCACACCCTCACACCCTCACACCCGCACACCCTCACACCCGCACAGCCTCACACCCTCACACCCTCACACCCTCACACCCGCACACCCTCACACCCGCACACCCTCACACCCTCACACCCGCACACCCTCACACCCTCACACCCGCACACCCTCACACCCGCACACCCGCACACCCTCACACCCTCACACCCTCTGATGTATCAGTCTAATAATCAACCTGTGATTGATCTGTCTGATATTAACCCTGTGATTCATCTGTCTGATATTAACCCTGTGATTTATCTGTCTGATATTAACCCTGTGATTTATCTGTCTGATATTAACCCTGTGATTTATCCATCTGATATTAACCCTGTGATTTATCCGTCTGATATTCACCCTGTGATTTATCTGTCTGATATTCACCCTGTGATTTATCCGTCTGATATTCACCCTCTGATGTATCCGTCTGATTTTCACCCTGTGATTTATCTGTCTGATATGAACCCTGTGATTTATCTGTCTGATATTAACCCTGTGATTTATCTGTCTGAAATTAACCCTGTGATTTATCTGTCTGATATTAACCCTGTGATTTATCTGTCTGATATTCACCCTGTGATTTATCTGTCTGAAATTAACCCTGTGATTTATCCGTCTGATATTAACCCTGTGATTTATCTGTCTGATATTAACCCTGTGATTTATCTGTCTGATATTAACCCTGTGATGTATCTGTCTGATATTAACCCTGTGATTGATCTGTCTGATATTAACCCTGTGATGTATCTGTCTGATATTAACCCTGTGATTTATCTGTCTGATATTAACCCTGTGATTTATCTGTCTGCTATTAACCCTGTGATGTATCTGTCTGATATTAACCCTGTGATGTATCTGTCTGATATTAACCCTGTGATTTATCAGTCTGATATTAACCCTGTGGTTTATCTGTCTGTTATTCACCCTGTGATTTATCTGTCTGATATTCACCCTGTGATTTATCTGTCTGATATTAACCCTGTGATTTATCTGTCTGATATTCACCCTGTGATTTATCTGTCTGATATTAACCCTGTGATGTATCTGTCTGATATTAACCCTGTGATTTATCTGTCTGATATTAACCCTGTGATTTATCTGTCTGATATTAACCCTGTGATTTATCTGTCTGATGGTCACCCTGATATTTATCTGTCTGATATTAATCCTCTGATTTATCTGTCTGATATTAACCCTGTGATTTATCTGTTTGATATTAACCCTGTGATGTATCTGTCTGATATTAACCCTGTGATGTATCTGTTTGATATTTACCCTGTGATGTATCTGTCTCATATTAACCCTGTGATTTATCTGTCTGATATTCACCCTGTGATTTATCTGTCTGATATTAACCCTGTGATTTATCTGTCTGATATTAATCCTCTGATTTATCTGTCTGATATTCACCCTGTGATTTATCTGTCTGATATTAACCTGTTATTTATCTGTCTGATATTAACCCTATGATTTATCTGTCTGATATTAATCCTCTGATTTATCTGTCTGATATTAACCCTGTGATGTATCTGTCTGATATTAACCCTGTGATGTATCTGTCTGATATTAATCCTCTGATTTATCTGTCTGATATTAACCCTATGATTTATCTGTCTGATATTAATCCTCTGATTTATCTGTCTGATATTAACCCTGTGATTTATCTGTCTGATATTAACCCTGTGATGTATCTGTCTGATATTAACCCTGTGATTTATCTGTTTGATATTAACCCTGTGATGTATCTGTCTGATATTAACCCTCTGATGTATCTGTTTGATATTAACCCTGTGATGTATCTGTCTGATATTAACCCTGTGATGTATCTGTCTGATATTAACCCTGTGATTTATCTGTCTGATATTAACCCTGTGATTTATCTGTTTGATATTAACCCTGTGATGTATCTGTCTGATATTAACCCTGTGATTTATCTGTCTGATATTAACCCTGTGATTTATCTGTCTGATATTAACCCTGTGATGTATCTGTCTGATATTAACCCTGTGATTTATCTGTCTGATATTAACCCTGTGATTTATCTGTCTGATATTCACCCTGTGATTTATCTGTCTGATATTCACCCTGTGATTTATCTGTCTGATATTAACCCTGTGATTTATCTGTCTGATATTAACCCTGTGATTTATCTGTCTGATATTAACCCTGTGATTTATCCGTCTGATATTAACCCTGTGATTTATCCGTCTGATATTCACCCTGTGATTTATCCGTCTGATATTCACCCTGTGATTTATCTGTCTGATATTCACCCTGTGATTTATCTGTCTGATATTAACCCTGTGATTTATCTGTCTGAAATTAACCCTTTGATTTATCCGTCTGATATTCACCCTCTGATGTATCCGTCTGATTTTCACCCTGTGATTTATCTGTCTGATATGAACCCTGTGATTTATCTGTCTGATATTAACCCTGTGATTTATCTGTCTGCTATTAACCCTGTGATGTATCTGTCTGATATTAACCCTGTGATGTATCTGTCTGATATTAACCCTGTGATTTATCTGTCTGATATTAACCCTGTGATTGATCTGTCTGATATTAACCCTGTGATTTATCTGTCTGATGGTCACCCTGTGATTTATCTGTCTGATATTAATCCTCTGATTTATCTGTCTGATATTAACCCTGTGATTTATCCGTCTGATATTAACCCTGTGATTTATCCGTCTGATATTCACCCTGTGATTTATCTGTCTGATATTCACCCTGTGATTTATGCGTCTGATATTCACCCTCTGATGTATCCGTCTGATTTTCACCCTGTGATTTATCTGTCTGATATGAACCCTGTGATTTATCTGTCTGATATTAACCCTGTGATTTATCTGTCTGCTATTAACCCTGTGATGTATCTGTCTGATGTTAACCCTGTGATGTATCTGTCTGATATTAACCCTGTGATTTATCAGTCTGATATTAACCCTGTGGTTTATCTGTCTGTTATTCACCCTGTGATTTATCTGTCTGATATTCACCCTGTGATTTATCTGTCTGATATTAACCCTGTGATTTATCTGTCTGATATTCACCCTGTGATTTATCTGTCTGATATTAACCCTGTGATGTATCTGTCTGATATTAACCCTGTGATGTATCTGTCTGATATTAACCCTGTGATTTATCTGTCTGATATTAACCCTGTGATTTATCTGTCTGATATTAACCCTGTGATTTATCTGTCTGATGGTCACCCTGTTATTTATCTGTCTGATATTAATCCTCTGATTTATCTGTCTGATATTAACCCTGTGATTTATCTGTTTGATATTAACCCTGTGATGTATCTGTCTGATATTAACCCTGTGATGTATCTGTTTGATATTCACCCTGTGATTTATCTGTCTGATATTAACCCTGTGATTGATCTGTCTGATATTAACCCTATGATTTATCTGTCTGATATTAACCCTGTGATTTATCTGTCTGATATTAATCCTCTGATTTATCTGTCTGATATTCACCCTGTGATTTATCTGTCTGATATTAACCCTGTTATTTATCTGTCTGATATTCACCCTGTGATTTATCTGTCTGATATTAACCCTGTTATTTATCTGTCTGATATTAACCCTGTGATTTATCTGTCTGATATTAATCCTCTGATTTATCTGTCTGATATTCACCCTGTGATTTATCTGTCTGATATTAACCCTGTGATTTATCTGTCTGATATTAACCCTGTGATTCATCTGTTTGATATTAACCCTGTGATGTATCTGTCTGATATTAACCCTGTGATGTATCTGTCTGATATTAACCCTGTGATGTATCTGTTTGATATTAACCCTGTGATGTATCTGTCTGATATTAACCCTGTGATGTATCTGTCTGATATTAACCCTGTGATGTATCTGTCTGATATTAACCCTCTGATGTATCTGTTTGATATTAACCCTGTGATGTATCTGTCTGATATTAACCCTGTGATGTATCTGTCTGATATTAACCCTGTGATTTATCTGTCTGATATTAACCCTGTGATTTATCTGTTTGATATTAACCCTGTGATGTATCTGTCTGATATTAACCCTGTGATTTATCTGTCTGATATTAACTCTGTGATTTATCTGTCTGATATTAACCCTGTGATGTATCTGTCTGATATTAACCCTGTGATTTATCTGTCTGATATTAACCCTGTGATTTATCTGTCTGATATTCACCCTGTGATTTATCTGTCTGATATTCACCCTGTGATTTATCTGTCTGATATTAACCCTGTGATTTATCTGTCTGATATTAACCCTGTGATTTATCTGTCTGATATTAACCCTGTGATTTATCCGTCTGATATTAACCCTGTGATTTATCTGTCTGATATTAACCCTGTGATTTATCCGTCTGATATTCACCCTGTGATTTATCTGTCTGATATTCACTCTGTGATTTATCTGTCTGATATTCACCCTGTGATTTATCTGTCTGATATTAACCCTGTGATTTATCTGTCTGATATTAACCCTGTGATTTATCTGTCTGAAATTAACCCTTTGATTTATCCGTCTGATATTCACCCTCTGATGTATCCGTCTGATTTTCACCCTGTGATTTATCTGTCTGATATGAACCCTGTGATTTATCTGTCTGATATTAACCCTGTGATTTATCTGTCTGCTATTAACCCTGTGATGTATCTGTCTGATATTAACCCTGTGATGTATCTGTCTGATATTAACCCTGTGATTTATCAGTCTGATATTAACCCTGTGGTTTATCTGTCTGTTATTCACCCTGTGATTTATCTGTCTGATATTCACCCTGTGATTTATCTGTCTGATATTAACCCTGTGATTTATCTGTCTGATATTCACCCTGTGATTTATCTGTCTGATATTAACCCTGTGATGTATCTGTCTGATATTAACCCTGTGATTTATCTGTCTGATATTAACCCTGTGATGTATCTGTCTGATATTAACCCTGTGATGTATCTGTCTGATATTAACCCTGTGATTTATCTGTCTGATATTAACCCTGTGATTTATCTGTCTGATATTAACCATGTGATTTATCTGTCTGATGGTCACCCTGTTATTTATCTGTCTGATATTAATCCTCTGATTTATCTGTCTGATATTAACCCTGTGATTTATCTGTTTGATATTAACCCTGTGATGTATCTGTCTGATATTAACCCTGTGATGTATCTGTTTGATATTAACCCTGTGATGTATCTGTCTGATATTAACCCTGTGATTTATCTGTCTGATATTCACCCTGTGATTTATCTGTCTGATATTAACCCTGTGATTTATCTGTCTGATATTAATCCTCTGATTTATCTGTCTGATATTCACCCTGTGATTTATCTGTCTGATATTAACCCTGTTATTTATCTGTCTGATATTAATCCTCTGATTTATCTGTCTGATATTCACCCTGTGATTTATCTGTCTGATATTAATCCTCTGATTTATCTGTCTGATATTAACCCTGTGATTTATCTGTCTGATATTCACCCTGTGATTTATCTGTCTGATATTAACCCTGTTATTTATCTGTCTGATATTAACCCTGTGATTTATCTGTCTGATATTAATCCTCTGATTTATCTGTCTGATATTCACCCTGAGATTTATCTGTCTGATATTAACCCTGTGATTTATCTGTCTGATATTAACCCTGTGATTCATCTGTTTGATATTAACCCTGTGATTTATCTGTCTGATATTAACCCTGTGATTTATCTGTCTGATATTAACCCTGTGATATATCTGTTTGATATTAACCCTGTGATGTATCTGTCTGATATTAACCCTGTGATGTATCTGTCTGATATTAACCCTGTGATTTATCTGTTTGATATTAACCCTGTGATGTATCTGTCTGATATTAACCCTCTGATGTATCTGTTTGATATTAACCCTGTGATGTATCTGTCTGATATTAACCCTGTGATGTATCTGTCTGATATTAACCCTGTGATTTATCTGTCTGATATTAACCCTGTGATTTATCTGTTTGATATTAACCCTGTGATGTATCTGTCTGATATTAACCCTGTGATTTATCTGTCTGATATTAACCCTGTGATTTATCTGTCTGATATTAACCCTGTGATGTATCTGTCTGATATTAACCCTGTGATTTATCTGTCTGATATTAACCCTGTGATTTATCTGTCTGATATTCACCCTGTGATTTATCTGTCTGATATTCACCCTGTGATTTATCTGTCTGATATTAACCCTGTGATTTATCTGTCTGATATTAACCCTGTGATTTATCTGTCTGATATTAACCCTGTGATTTATCCGTCTGATATTAACCCTGTGATTTATCTGTCTGATATTAACCCTGTGATTTATCCGTCTGATATTCACCCTGTGATTTATCTGTCTGATATTCACTCTGTGATTTATCTGTCTGATATTCACCCTGTGATTTATCTGTCTGATATTAACCCTGTGATTTATCTGTCTGATATTAACCCTGTGATTTATCTGTCTGAAATTAACCCTTTGATTTATCCGTCTGATATTCACCCTCTGATGTATCCTTCTGATTTTCACCCTGTGATTTATCTGTCTGATATGAACCCTGTGATTTATCTGTCTGATATTAACCCTGTGATTTATCTGTCTGCTATTAACCCTGTGATGTATCTGTCTGATATTAACCCTGTGATTTATCTGTCTGATATTAACCCTGTGATTTATCAGTCTGATATTAACCCTGTGGTTTATCTGTCTGTTATTCACCCTGTGATTTATCTGTCTGATATTCACCCTGTGATTTATCTGTCTGATATTAACCCTGTGATTTATCTGTCTGATATTCACCCTGTGATTTATCTGTCTGATATTAACCCTGTGATGTATCTGTCTGATATTAACCCTGTGATTTATCTGTCTGATATTAACCCTGTGATGTATCTGTCTGATATTAACCCTGTGATGTATCTGTCTGATATTAACCCTGTGATTTATCTGTCTGATATTAACCCTGTGATTTATCTGTCTGATATTAACCATGTGATTTATCTGTCTGATGGTCACCCTGTTATTTATCTGTCTGATATTAATCCTCTGATTTATCTGTCTGATATTAACCCTGTGATTTATCTGTTTGATATTAACCCTGTGATGTATCTGTCTGATATTAACCCTGTGATGTATCTGTTTGATATTAACCCTGTGATGTATCTGTCTGATATTAACCCTGTGATTTATCTGTCTGATATTCACCCTGTGATTTATCTGTCTGATATTAACCCTGTGATTTATCTGTCTGATATTAATCCTCTGATTTATCTGTCTGATATTCACCCTGTGATTTATCTGTCTGATATTAACCCTGTTATTTATCTGTCTGATATTAATCCTCTGATTTATCTGTCTGATATTCACCCTGTGATTTATCTGTCTGATATTAATCCTCTGATTTATCTGTCTGATATTAACCCTGTGATTTATCTGTCTGATATTAATCCTCTGATTTATCTGTCTGATATTAACCCTGTGATTTATCTGTTTGATATTAACCCTGTGATGTATCTGTCTGATATTAACCCTGTGATGTATCTGTTTGATATTAACCCTGTGATGTATCTGTCTGATATTAACCCTGTGATGTATCTGTTTGATATTAACCCTGTGATGTATCTGTCTGATATTAACCCTCTGATGTATCTGTTTGATATTAACCCTGTGATGTATCTGTCTGATATTAACCCTGTGATGTATCTGTTTGATATTAACCCTGTGATGTATCAGTCTGATATTAACCCTGTGATGTATCTGTCTGATATCAACCCTGTGATGTATCTGTTTGATATTAACCCTGTGATGTATCTGTCTGATATTAACCCTGTGATTTATCTGTTTGATATTAACCCTGTGATGTATCTGTCTGATATTAACCCTCTGATGTATCTGTTTGATATTAACCCTGTGATGTATCTGTCTGATATTAACCCTCTGATGTATCTGTTTGATATTAACCCTGAGATTTATCTGTCTGATATTAACCCTGTGATGTATCTGTCTGATATTAACCCTGTGATTTATCTGTCTGATATTAACCCTGTGATTTATCTGTCTGATATTAACCCTGTGATTTATCTGTCTGATATTAACCCTGTGATTTATCTGTCTGATATTAACCCTGTGATTTATCTGTCTGATATTAACCCTGTGATTTATCTGTCTGATATTCACCCTGTGATTTATCTGTCTGATATTCACCCTGTGATTTATCTGTCTGATATTAACCCTGTGATTTATCTGTCTGATATTAACCCTGTGATTTATCCATCTGATATTAACCCTGTGATTTATCCGTCTGATATTCACCCTGTGATTTATCCGTCTGATATTCACCCTGTGATTTATCTGTCTGATATTCACCCTGTGATTTATCTGTCTGATATTCACCCTGTGATTTATCTGTCTGATATTAACCCTGTGATTTATCTGTCTGATATTAACCCTGTGATTTATCTGTCTGAAATTAACCCTTTGATTTATCCGTCTGATATTCACCCTATGATGTATCCGTCTGATTTTCACCCTGTGATTTATCTGTCTGATATGAACCCTGTGATTTATCTGTCTGATATTAACCCTGTGATTTATCTGTCTGCTATTAACCCTGTGATGTATCTGTCTGATATTAACCCTGTGATGTATCTGTCTGATATTAACCCTGTGATTTATCAGTCTGATATTAACCCTGTGGTTTATCTGTCTGTTATTCACCCTGTGATTTATCTGTCTGATATTCACCCTGTGATTTATCTGTCTGATATTAACCCTGTGATTTATCTGTCTGATATTCACCCTGTGATTTATCTGTCTGATATTAACCCTGTGATGTATCTGTCTGATATTAACCCTGTGATGTATCTGTCTGATATTAACCCTGTGATTTATCTGTCTGATATTAACCCTGTGATTTATCTGTCTGATATTAACCCTGTGATTCATCTGTCTGATGGTCACCCTGTTACTTATCTGTCTGATATTAATCCTCTGATTTATCTGTCTGATATTAACCCTGTGATTTATCTGTTTGATATTAACCCTGTGATGTATCTGTCTGATATTAACCCTGTGATGTATCTGTTTGATATTAACCCTGTGATGTATCTGTCTGATATTAACCCTGTGATTTATCTGTCTGATATTCACCCTGTGATTTATCTGTCTGATATTAACCCTGTGATTTATCTGTCTGATATTAATCCTCTGATTTATCTGTCTGATATTCACCCTGTGATTTATCTGTCTGATATTAACCCTGTGATTTATCTGTCTGATATTAATCCTCTGATTTATCTGTCTGATATTAACCCTGTGATTTATCTGTCTGATATTCACCCTGTGATTTATCTGTCTGATATTAACCCTGTGATTTATCTGTCTGATATTAATCCTCTGATTTATCTGTCTGATATTCACCCTGTGATTTATCTGTCTGATATTAACCCTGTTATTTATCTGTCTGATATTAATCCTCTGATTTATCTGTCTGATATTCACCCTGTGATTTATCTGTCTGATATTAACCCTGTGATTTATCTGTCTGATATTAATCCTCTGATTTATCTGTCTGATATTAACCCTGTGATGTATCTGTCTGATATTAACCCTGTGATGTATCTGTCTGATATTAACCCTGTGATTTATCTGTTTGATATTAACCCTGTGATGTATCTGTCTGATATTAACCCTGTGATGTATCTGTTTGATATTAACCCTGTGATGTATCTGTCTGATATTAACCCTGTGATGTATCTGTCTGATATTAACCCTGTGATTTATCTGTCTGATATTAACCCTGTGATTTATCTGTTTGATATTAACCCTGTGATGTATCTGTCTGATATTAACCCTGTGATTTATCTGTCTGATATTAACCCTGTGATTTATCTGTCTGATATTAACCCTGTGATTTATCTGTCTGATATTAACCCTGTGATTTATCTGTCTGATATTAACCCTGTGATGTATCTGTCTGATATTAACCCTGTGATTTATCTGTCTGATATTAACCCTGTGATTTATCTGTCTGATATTAACCCTGTGATGTATCTGTCTGATATTAACCCTGTGATTTATCTGTCTGATATTAACCCTGTGATTTATCTGTCTGATATTCACCCTGTGATTTATCTGTCTGATATTCACCCTGTGATTTATCTGTCTGATATTAACCCTGTGATTTATCTGTCTGATATTAACCCTGTGATTTATCTGTCTGATATTAACCCTGTGATTTATCCGTCTGATATTAACCCTGTGATTTATCTGTCTGATATTAACCCTGTGATTTATCCGTCTGATATTCACCCTGTGATTTATCTGTCTGATATTCACTCTGTGATTTATCTGTCTGATATTCACCCTGTGATTTATCTGTCTGATATTAACCCTGTGATTTATCTGTCTGATATTAACCCTGTGATTTATCTGTCTGAAATTAACCCTTTGATTTATCCGTCTGATATTCACCCTCTGATGTATCCTTCTGATTTTCACCCTGTGATTTATCTGTCTGATATGAACCCTGTGATTTATCTGTCTGATATTAACCCTGTGATTTATCTGTCTGCTATTAACCCTGTGATGTATCTGTCTGATATTAACCCTGTGATTTATCTGTCTGATATTAACCCTGTGATTTATCAGTCTGATATTAACCCTGTGGTTTATCTGTCTGTTATTCACCCTGTGATTTATCTGTCTGATATTCACCCTGTGATTTATCTGTCTGATATTAACCCTGTGATTTATCTGTCTGATATTCACCCTGTGATTTATCTGTCTGATATTAACCCTGTGATGTATCTGTCTGATATTAACCCTGTGATTTATCTGTCTGATATTAACCCTGTGATGTATCTGTCTGATATTAACCCTGTGATGTATCTGTCTGATATTAACCCTGTGATTTATCTGTCTGATATTAACCCTGTGATTTATCTGTCTGATATTAACCATGTGATTTATCTGTCTGATGGTCACCCTGTTATTTATCTGTCTGATATTAATCCTCTGATTTATCTGTCTGATATTAACCCTGTGATTTATCTGTTTGATATTAACCCTGTGATGTATCTGTCTGATATTAACCCTGTGATGTATCTGTTTGATATTAACCCTGTGATGTATCTGTCTGATATTAACCCTGTGATTTATCTGTCTGATATTCACCCTGTGATTTATCTGTCTGATATTAACCCTGTGATTTATCTGTCTGATATTAATCCTCTGATTTATCTGTCTGATATTCACCCTGTGATTTATCTGTCTGATATTAACCCTGTTATTTATCTGTCTGATATTAATCCTCTGATTTATCTGTCTGATATTCACCCTGTGATTTATCTGTCTGATATTAATCCTCTGATTTATCTGTCTGATATTAACCCTGTGATTTATCTGTCTGATATTAATCCTCTGATTTATCTGTCTGATATTAACCCTGTGATTTATCTGTTTGATATTAACCCTGTGATGTATCTGTCTGATATTAACCCTGTGATGTATCTGTTTGATATTAACCCTGTGATGTATCTGTCTGATATTAACCCTGTGATGTATCTGTTTGATATTAACCCTGTGATGTATCTGTCTGATATTAACCCTCT
Organism: Heptranchias perlo; assembly: GCF_035084215.1. Taxonomy (NCBI): domain Eukaryota; kingdom Metazoa; phylum Chordata; class Chondrichthyes; order Hexanchiformes; family Hexanchidae; genus Heptranchias; species Heptranchias perlo. The sequence goes on along the minus strand of NW_027139235.1, from coordinate 74,285 downwards.
GATGTATCTGTTTGATATTAACCCTGTGATGTATCTGTCTGATATTAACCCTGTGATGTATCTGTTTGATATTAACCCTGTGATGTATCAGTCTGATATTAACCCTGTGATGTATCTGTCTGATATCAACCCTGTGATGTATCTGTTTGATATTAACCCTGTGATGTATCTGTCTGATATTAACCCTGTGATTTATCTGTTTGATATTAACCCTGTGATGTATCTGTCTGATATTAACCCTCTGATGTATCTGTTTGATATTAACCCTGTGATGTATCTGTCTGATATTAACCCTCTGATGTATCTGTTTGATATTAACCCTGTGATTTATCTGTCTGATATTAACCCTGTGATTTATCTGTTTGATATTAACCCTGTGATGTATCTGTCTGATATTAACCCTGTGATTTATCTGTCTGATATTAACCCTGTGATTTATCTGTCTGATATTAACCCTGTGATTTATCTGTCTGATATTAACCCTGTGATTTATCTGTCTGATATTAACCCTGTGATTTATCTGTCTGATATTAACCCTGTGATTTATCTGTCTGATATTCACCCTGTGATTTATCTGTCTGATATTCACCCTGTGATTTATCTGTCTGATATTAACCCTGTGATTTATCTGTCTGATATTAACCCTGTGATTTATCCATCTGATATTAACCCTGTGATTTATCCGTCTGATATTCACCCTGTGATTTATCCGTCTGATATTCACCCTGTGATTTATCTGTCTGATATTCACCCTGTGATTTATCTGTCTGATATTCACCCTGTGATTTATCTGTCTGATATTAACCCTGTGATTTATCTGTCTGATATTAACCCTGTGATTTATCTGTCTGAAATTAACCCTTTGATTTATCCGTCTGATATTCACCCTATGATGTATCCGTCTGATTTTCACCCTGTGATTTATCTGTCTGATATGAACCCTGTGATTTATCTGTCTGATATTAACCCTGTGATTTATCTGTCTGCTATTAACCCTGTGATGTATCTGTCTGATATTAACCCTGTGATGTATCTGTCTGATATTAACCCTGTGATTTATCAGTCTGATATTAACCCTGTGGTTTATCTGTCTGTTATTCACCCTGTGATTTATCTGTCTGATATTCACCCTGTGATTTATCTGTCTGATATTAACCCTGTGATTTATCTGTCTGATATTCACCCTGTGATTTATCTGTCTGATATTAACCCTGTGATGTATCTGTCTGATATTAACCCTGTGATGTATCTGTCTGATATTAACCCTGTGATTTATCTGTCTGATATTAACCCTGTGATTTATCTGTCTGATATTAACCCTGTGATTCATCTGTCTGATGGTCACCCTGTTACTTATCTGTCTGATATTAATCCTCTGATTTATCTGTCTGATATTAACCCTGTGATTTATCTGTTTGATATTAACCCTGTGATGTATCTGTCTGATATTAACCCTGTGATGTATCTGTTTGATATTAACCCTGTGATGTATCTGTCTGATATTAACCCTGTGATTTATCTGTCTGATATTCACCCTGTGATTTATCTGTCTGATATTAACCCTGTGATTTATCTGTCTGATATTAATCCTCTGATTTATCTGTCTGATATTCACCCTGTGATTTATCTGTCTGATATTAACCCTGTGATTTATCTGTCTGATATTAATCCTCTGATTTATCTGTCTGATATTAACCCTGTGATTTATCTGTCTGATATTCACCCTGTGATTTATATGTCTGATATTAACCCTGTGATTTATCTGTCTGATATTAATCCTCTGATTTATCTGTCTGATATTCACCCTGTGATTTATCTGTCTGATATTAACCCTGTTATTTATCTGTCTGATATTAATCCTCTGATTTATCTGTCTGATATTCACCCTGTGATTTATCTGTCTGATATTAACCCTGTGATTTATCTGTCTGATATTAATCCTCTGATTTATCTGTCTGATATTAACCCTGTGATGTATCTGTCTGATATTAACCCTGTGATGTATCTGTCTGATATTAACCCTGTGATTTATCTGTTTGATATTAACCCTGTGATGTATCTGTCTGATATTAACCCTGTGATGTATCTGTTTGATATTAACCCTGTGATGTATCTGTCTGATATTAACCCTGTGATGTATCTGTCTGATATTAACCCTGTGATTTATCTGTCTGATATTAACCCTGTGATTTATCTGTTTGATATTAACCCTGTGATGTATCTGTCTGATATTAACCCTGTGATTTATCTGTCTGATATTAACCCTGTGATTTATCTGTCTGATATTAACCCTGTGATTTATCTGTCTGATATTAACCCTGTGATTTATCTGTCTGATATTAACCCTGTGATGTATCTGTCTGATATTAACCCTGTGATTTATGTGTCTGATATTAACCCTGTGATTTATCTGTCTGATGGTCACCCTGTGATTTATCTGTCTGTTATTAACCCTGTGATTTATCTGTCTGATGGTCACCCTCTGATATATCTGTCTGATATTAACCCTGTGATTTATCTGTCTGATATTAACCCTATGATTTATCTGTCTGATATTAACCCTGTGATTTATCTGTCTGATATTAATCCTCTGATTTATCTGTCTGATATTCACCCTGTGATTTATCTGTCTGATATTAACCCTGTTATTTATCTGTCTGATATTAATCCTCTGATTTATCTGTCTGATATTCACCCTGTGATGTATCTGTCTGATATTAACCCTGTGATGTATCTGTCTGATATTAACCCTGTGATTTATCTGTTTGATATTAACCCTGTGATGTATCTGTCTGATATTAACCCTGTGATGTATCTGTTTGATATTAACCCTGTGATGTATCTGTCTGATATTAACCCTGTGATGTATCTGTCTGATATTAACCCTGTGATTTATCTGTCTGATATTAACCCTGTGATTTATCTGTTTGATATTAACCCTGTGATGTATCTGTCTGATATTAACCCTGTGATTTATCTGTCTGATATTAACCCTGTGATTTATCTGTCTGATATTAACCCTGTGATTTATCTGTCTGATATTAACCCTGTGATGTATCTGTCTGATATTAACCCTGTGATTTATGTGTCTGATATTAACCCTGTGATTTATCTGTCTGATGGTCACCCTGTGATTTATCTGTCTGTTATTAACCCTGTGATTTATCTGTCTGATGGTCACCCTCTGATATATCTGTCTGATATTAACCCTGTGATTTATCTGTCTGATATTAACCCTATGATTTATCTGTCTGATATTCACCCGGTGATTTATCGGTCTGATATTAACCCTATGATTTATCTGTCTGATATTAACCCTGTGATGTATGTGACTGATATTAACCCTGTCGTTTATCTGTCTTATATTAACCCTGTGATTTATCTGTCTGATATTAACCCTGTGATTGATCTGTCTGATATTAACCCTGTGATTTATCTGTCTGATATTAACCCTGTGATTTATCTGTCTGATGGTCATCCTGTTATTTATCTGTCTGTTATTAACCCTATGATTGATCTGTCTGATATTAACCCTATGATTTATCTGTCTGATATTAACCCTGTGATTTATCTGTCTGATATTAACCCTGTGATGTATCTGTCTGATATTAACCCTGTGATTTATCTGTCTGATATTAACCCTGTGATTTATCTGTCTGATATTCACCCTGTGATTTATCTGCTGATATTAACCCTGTGATTTATCTGTCTGATGGTCATCCTGTTATTTATCTGTCTGTTATTAACCCTATGATTGATCTGTCTGATATTAACCCTATGATTTATCTGTCTGATATTAACCCTGTGATTTATCTGTCTGATATTAACCCTGTGATGTATCTGTCTGATATTAACCCTGTGATTTATCTGTCTGATATTAACCCTGTGATTTATCTGTCTGATATTCACCCTGTGATTTATCTGCTGATATTAACCCTGTGATTTATCTGTCTGATGGTCACCCTGTGATTTATCTGTCTTTTATTCACTCTGTGATTTATCTGTCTGATATTCACCCTGTGATTTATCTGTCTGATATTAACCCTGTGATTTATCTGTCTGATGGTCACCCTGTGATTTATCTGTCTGTTATTAACCCTGTGATATATCTGTCTGATAATCATCCTCTGATGTATCTGTCTGATCTTAACCCTATGATTTATCTGTCTGATATTAACCCTGTGATTCATCTGTCTGATATTAACCCTGTGATGTATCTGTCTGATATTAACCCTGTGATTTATATGTCTGATATTAACCCTATGATTTATCTGTCTGATATTAACCCTGTGATTTATCTGTCTGATATTAACCCTGTGATTTATCTGTCTGATATTAACCCTGTGATTTATCTGTCTGATATTAACCCTGTGATTTATCTGTCTGATATTAACCCTGTGATTTATCTGTCTGATATTCACCCTGTGATTTATCTGTCTGATATTCACCCTGTGATTTATCTGTCTGATATTAACCCTGTGATTCATCTGTCTGATATTAACCCTGTGATTTATCCGTCTGATATTAACCCTGTGATTTATCTGTCTGATATTCACCCTGTGATTTATCTGTCTGATATTCACCCTGTGATTTATCTGTCTGATATTCACCCTGTGATTTATCTGTCTGATATTCACCCTGTGATTTATCTGTCTGATATTAACCCTGTGATTTATCTGTCTGATATTAACCTACAGATTTATCTGTCTGATATTCACCCTGTGATTTATCTGTCTGATATTAACCCTGTGATTTATCTGTCTGATATTAACCCTGTGATTTATCTGTCTGAAATTAACCCTTTGATTTATCCGTCTGATATTCACCCTCTGATGTATCCGTCTGATTTTCACCCTGTGATTTATCTGTCTGATATGAACCCTGTGATTTATCTGTCTGATATTAACCCTGTGATTTATCTGTCTGCTATTAACCCTGTGATGTAACTGTCTGATATTAACCCTGTGATGTATCTGTCTGATATTAACCCTGTGATTTATCAGTCTGATATTAACCCTGTGGTTTATCTGTCTGTTATTCACCCGTGATTTATCTGTCTGATATTCACCCTGTGATTTATCTGTCTGATATTAACCCTGTGATTTATCTGTCTGATATTAACCCTGTGATTTATCTGTCTGATAGTCACCCTGTGATTTATCTGTCTGATATTCACCCTGTGATTTATCTGTCTGATGTTAACCCTGTGATGTATCTGTCTGATATTAACCCTGTGATTTATCTGTCTGCTATTAACCTAGTGATTTATCTGTCTGAGATTCACCCTGTGATTTATCTGTCTGATATTCACCCTGTGATTTATCTGTCTGATATTCACCCCGTGATGTATCTGTCTGATATTCACCCTGTGATTTATCTGTCTGATATTAACCCTGTGATTTATCTGTCTGATATTAACCCTGTGATGTATCTGTCTGATATTAACCCTGTGATGTATCTGTCTGATATTAACCCTGTGATGTATCTGTCTGATATTAACCCTGTGATTTATCTGTCTGATATTAACCCTGTGATTTATCTGTCTGATATTCACCCTGTGATTTATCTGCTGATATTAACCCTGTGATTTATCTGTCTGATGGTCATCCTGTTATTTATCTGTCTGTTATTAACCCTATGATTGATCTGTCTGATATTAACCCTATGATTTATCTGTCTGATATTAACCCTGTGATTTATCTGTCTGATATTAACCCTGTGATGTATCTGTCTGATATTAACCCTGTGATTTATCTGTCTGATATTAACCCTGTGATTTATCTGTCTGATATTCACCCTGTGATTTATCTGCTGATATTAACCCTGTGATTTATCTGTCTGATATTAACCCTGTGATTTATCTGTCTGATGGTCACCCTGTGATTTATCTGTCTTTTATTCACTCTGTGATTTATCTGTCTGATATTCACCCTGTGATTTATCTGTCTGATATTAACCCTGTGATTTATCTGTCTGATATTAACCCTGTGATTTATCTGTCTGATATTCACCCTGTGATTTATCTGTCTGATATTCACCCTGTGATTTATCTGTCTGATATGAACCCTGTGATTTATCTGTCTGATATTAACCCTGTGATTCATCTGTCTGATATTAACCCTGTGATTTATCCGTCTGATATTAACCCTGTGATTTATCTGTCTGATATTCACCCTGTGATTTATCTGTCTGATATTCACCCTGTGATTTATCTGTCTGATATTCACCCTGTGATTTATCTGTCTGATATTCACCCTGTGATTTATCTGTCTGATATTAACCCTGTGATTTATCTGTCTGATATTAACCTACAGATTTATCTGTCTGATATTCACCCTGTGATTTATCTGTCTGATATTAACCCTGTGATTTATCTGTCTGATATTAACCCTGTGATTTATCTGTCTGAAATTAACCCTTTGATTTATCCGTCTGATATTCACCCTCTGATGTATCCGTCTGATTTTCACCCTGTGATTTATCTGTCTGATATGAACCCTGTGATTTATCTGTCTGATATTAACCCTGTGATTTATCTGTCTGCTATTAACCCTGTGATGTAACTGTCTGATATTAACCCTGTGATGTATCTGTCTGATATTAACCCTGTGATTTATCAGTCTGATATTAACCCTGTGGTTTATCTGTCTGTTATTCACCCGTGATTTATCTGTCTGATATTCACCCTGTGATTTATCTGTCTGATATTAACCCTGTGATTTATCTGTCTGATATTAACCCTGTGATTTATCTGTCTGATATTCACCCTGTGATTTATCTGTCTGATATTAACCCTGTGATTTATCTGTCTGATATTAACCCCGTGATGTATCTGTCTGATATTCACCCTGTGATTTATCTGTCTGATATTAACCCTGTGATTTATCTGTCTGATATTAACCCTGTGATGTATCTGTCTGATATTAACCCTGTGATGTATCTGTCTGATATTAACCCTGTAATGTATCTGTCTGATATTAACCCTGTGATTTATCTGTCTGATATTAACCCTGTGATTTATCTGTCTGATGGTCACCCTGTTATTTATCTGTCTGTTATTAACCCTATGATTGATCTGTCTGATATTAATCCTCTGATTTATCTGTCTGATATTAACCCTGTGATTTATCTGTTTGATATTAACCCTGTGATGTATCTGTCTGATATTAACCCTGTGATTGATCTGTCTGATATTAACCCTGTGATTTATCTGTCTGATATTAACCCTGTGATTTATCTGTCTGATGGTCACCCTGTGATTTATCTGTCTGTTATTAACCCTGTGATTTATCTGTCTGATGGTCACCCTCTGATATATCTGTCTGATATTAACCCTGTGATTTATCTGTCTGATATTAACCCTATGATTTATCTGTCTGATATTCACCCTGTGATTTATCTGTCTGATATTAACCCTATGATTTATCTGTCTGATATTAACCCTGTGATGTATCTGTCTGATATTAACCCTGTGATGTATCTGTCTGATATTAACCCTGTGATTTATCTGACTGATATTAACCCTGTCGTTTATCTGTCTTATATTAACCCTGTGATTTATCTGTCTGATATTAACCCTGTGATTGATCTGTCTGATATTAACCCTGTGATTTATCTGTCTGATATTAACCCTGTGATTTATCTGTCTGATGGTCATCCTGTTATTTATCTGTCTGTTATTAACCCTATGATTGATCTGTCTGATATTAACCCTATGATTTATCTGTCTGATATTAACCCTGTGATTTATCTGTCTGATATTAACCCTGTGATTTATCTATCTGATATTCACCCTTTGATTTATCTGTCTGATATTAACCCTTTGATGTATCTGTCTGATATTAACCCTGTGATTTATCTGTCTGATATTAACCCTGTGATTGATCTGTCTGATATTAACCCTTTGATTGATCCGTCTGATATTCACCCTCTGATGTATCCGTCTGATTTTCACCCTGTGATGTATCTGTCTGATATTCACCCTGTGATTTATCTGTCTGATATTCACCCTGTGATATATCTGTCTGATATTAAGCCTGTGATTTATCTGTCTGTTATTCACCCTGTGATTTATCTGTCTGATATTCACCCTGTGATTTATCTGTCTGATATTAACCCTGTGATATATCTGTCTTATATTAACCCTGTGATTTATCTGTCTGATATTAACCCTGTGATATATCTGTCTGATATTAACCCTGTGATTTATCTGTCTGATATTAACCCTGTGATTTATCTGTCTGATATTAACCCTGTGATTTATCTGTCTGATATTAACCCTGTGATTTATCTGTCTGTTATTCACCCTCTGATGTATCTGTCTGATATTAACCCTATGATTTATCTGTCTGATATTCACCCTGTGATTTATCTGTCTGATATTAACCCGATGATTTATCTGTCTGATATTAACCCTGTGATTTATCTGTCTGATATTAACCCTGTGATTTATCTGTCTGATATTAACCCTGTGATGTATCTGTCTGATATTAACCCTGTGATTTTTCTGACTGATATTAACCCTGTCGTTTATCTGTCTTATATTCACCCTGTGATTTATCTGTCTGATATTAACCCTGTGATTGATCTGTCTGATATTAACCCTGTGATTTATCTGTCTGATATTAACCCTGTGATTTATCTGTCTGATGGTCATCCTGTTATTTATCTGTCTCTTATTAACCCGATGATTGATCTGTCTGATATTAACCCTATGATTTATCTGTCTGATATTAACCCTGTGATTTATCTGTCTGATATTAACCCTGTGATATATCTGTCTGATATTAACCCTTTGATTTATCTGTCTGATATTAACCCTGTGATTTATCTGTCTGATATTCACCCTGTGATTTATCTGCTGATATTAACCCTGTGATTTATCTGTCTGATATTCACCCTGTGATTTATCTGTCTGATATTAACCCTGTGATTTATCTGTCTGATGGTCACCCTGTGATTTATCTGTCTGTTATTAACCCTGTGATATATCTGTCTGATAATCATCCTCTGATGTATCTGTCTGATCTTAACCCTATGATTTATCTGTCTGATATTAACCCTGTGATTTATCTGTCTGATATTAACCCTGTGATTTATCTGTCTGATGGTCATCCTGTTATTTATCTGTCTGTTATTAACCCTATGATTGATCTGTCTGATATTCACCCTGTGATTTATCTGTCTGATATTCACCCTGTGATATATCTGTCTGATATTAAGCCTGTGATTTATCTGTCTGTTATTCACCCTGTGATTTATCTGTCTGATATTCACCCTGTGATTTATCTGTCTGATATTAACCCTGTGATATATCTGTCTTATATTAACCCTGTGATTTATCTGTCTGATATTAACCCTGTGATATATCTGTCTGATATTAACCCTGTGATTTATCTGTCTGATATTAACCCTGTGATTTATCTGTCTGATATTAACCCTGTGATTTATCTGTCTGATATTAACCCTGTGATTTATCTGTCTGTTATTCACCCTCTGATGTATCTGTCTGATATTAACCCTATGATTTATCTGTCTGATATTCACCCTGTGATTTATCTGTCTGATATTAACCCGATGATTTATCTGTCTGATATTAACCCTGTGATTTATCTGTCTGATATTAACCCTGTGATTTATCTGTCTGATATTAACCCTGTGATGTATCTGTCTGATATTAACCCTGTGATTTTTCTGACTGATATTAACCCTGTCGTTTATCTGTCTTATATTCACCCTGTGATTTATCTGTCTGATATTAACCCTGTGATTGATCTGTCTGATATTAACCCTGTGATTTATCTGTCTGATATTAACCCTGTGATTTATCTGTCTGATGGTCATCCTGTTATTTATCTGTCTCTTATTAACCCGATGATTGATCTGTCTGATATTAACCCTATGATTTATCTGTCTGATATTAACCCTGTGATTTATCTGTCTGATATTAACCCTGTGATGTATCTGTCTGATATTAACCCTTTGATTTATCTGTCTGATATTAACCCTGTGATTTATCTGTCTGATATTCACCCTGTGATTTATCTGCTGATATTAACCCTGTGATTTATCTGTCTGATATTCACCCTGTGATTTATCTGTCTGATATTAACCCTGTGATTTATCTGTCTGATGGTCACCCTGTGATTTATCTGTCTGTTATTAACCCTGTGATATATCTGTCTGATAATCATCCTCTGATGTATCTGTCTGATCTTAACCCTATGATTTATCTGTCTGATATTAACCCTGTGATTTATCTGTCTGATATTAACCCCGTGATTTATCTGACTGATATTAACCCTGTGATTTATCTGTCTGAGAGTAACCCTGTGATTTATCTGTCTGATATTAACCCTGTGATTGATCTATCTGATATTAACCCTGTGATTGATCTGTCTGATATTAACCCTGTGATTGATCTGTCTGATATTAACCCTGTGATTTATCTGTCTGATATTAACCCTGTGATTTATCTGTCTGATGGTCACCCTGTTATTTATCTGTCTGTTATTAACCCTATGATTGATCTGTCTGATATTAACCCTATGATTTATCTGTCTGATATTAACCCTGTGATTTATCTGTCTGATATTAACCCTGTGATGTATCTGTCTGATGTTCACCCTGTGATTTATCTGTCTGATATTCACCCTGTGATTTATCTGTCTGATATTAACCCTGTGATTTATCTGTCTGATATTAACCCTGTGATTGATCTGTCTGATATTAACCCTGTGATTTATCTGTCTGATGGTCACCCTGTGATCTTTCTGTCTGATATTAACCCTGTGATTTATCTGTCTGATGGTCACCCTCTGATGTATCTGTCTGATATTAACCCTGTGATTTATCTGTCTGATATTAACCCTGTGATTTATCTGTCTTTTATTCACCCTTTGATTTATCCGTCTGATATTCACCCTCTGATGTATCCGTCTGATTTTCACCCTGTGATTTATCTGTCTGATATTAACCCTGTGATTTATCTGTCTGTTATTCACCCTCTGATGTATCTGTCTGATATTAACCCTATGATTTATCTGTCTGATATTAACCCTGTGATTTATCTGTCTGATATTAACCCTGTGATGTATCTGTCTGATATTAACCCTGTGATTTATCTGACTGATATTAACCCTGTCGTTTATCTGTCTTATATTCACCCTGTGATTTATCTGTCTGATATTAACCCTGTGATCTATCTGTCTGATATTAACCCTGTGATTTATCTGACTGATATTAACCCTGTGATTTATCTGTCTGATGGTCACCCTGTTATTTATCTGTCTGTTATTAACCCTATGATTGATCTGTCTGATATTAACCCAATGATTTATCTGTCTGATATTAACCCTGTGATTTATCAGTCTGATATTAACCCTGTGATGTATCTGTCTGATATTAACCCTGTGATTTATCTGACTGATATTAACCCTGTCGTTTATCTGTCTTATATTCACCCTGTGATTTATCTGTCTGATATTAACCCTGTGATTCATCTGTCTGATATTAACCCTGTGATTTATCTGTCTGATATTAACCCTGTGATTTATCTGTCTGATGGTCACCCTGTTATTTATCTGTCTGTTATTAACCCTATGATTGATCTGTCTGATATTAACCCTATGATTTATCTGTCTGATATTAACCCTGTGATTTATCTGTCTGATATTAACCCTGTGATATATCTGTCTGATATTAACCCTGTGATGTATCTGTCTGATATTAACCCTGTGATTTATCTGTCTGATATTAACCCTGTGATTTATCTGTCTGATATTCACCCTGTGATTTATCTGTCTGATATTAACCCTGTGATTGATCTGTCTGATATTAACCCTGTGATTTATCTGTCTGATATTAACCCTGTGATTTATCTGTCTGATATTAACCCTGTGATTTATCTGTCTGATGGTCACCCTGTGATTTATCTGTCTGATATTAACCCTGTGATTTATCTGTCTGATGGTCACCCTCTGATGTATCTGTCTGATATTAACCCTGTGATTTATCTGTCTGATATTAACCCTGTGATTTATCTGTCTGATATTAACCCTGTGATTTAAGTGTCTGATATTAACCCTGTGATTTATCTGTCTTTTATTCACCCTCTGATGTATCTGTCTGATATTAACCCTATGATTTATCTGTCTGATGGTCACCCTGTGATCTTTCTGTCTGATATTAACCCTGTGATTTATCTGTCTGATGGTCACCCTCTGATGTATCTGTCTGATATTAACCCTGTGATTTATCTGTCTGATATTAACCCTGTGATTTATCTGTCTTTTATTCACCCTTTGATTTATCCGTCTGATATTCAACCTCTGATGTATCCGTCTGATTTTCACCCTGTGATTTATCTGTCTGATATTAACCCTGTGATTTATCTGTCTGTTATTCACCCTCTGATGTATCTGTCTGATATTAACCCTATGATTTATCTGTCTGATATTAACCCTGTGATTTATCTGTCTGATATTAACCCTGTGATGTATCTGTCTGATATTAACCCTGTGATTTATCTGACTGATATTAACCCTGTCGTTTATCTGTCTTATATTCACCCTGTGATTTATCTGTCTGATATTAACCCTGTGATATATCTGTCTGATATTAACCCTGTGATTTATCTGACTGATATTAACCCTGTGATTTATCTGTCTGATGGTCACCCTGTTATTTATCTGTCTGTTATTAACCCTATGATTGATCTGTCTGATATTAACCCAATGATTTATCTGTCTGATATTAACCCTGTGATTTATCTGTCTGATATTAACCCTGTGATGTATCTGTCCGATATTAACCCTGTGATTTATCTGACTGATATTAACCCTGTCGTTTATCTGTCTTATATTCACCCTGTGATTTATCTGTCTGATATTAACCCTGTGATTGATCTGTCTGATATTAACCCTGTGATTTATCTGTCTGATATTAACCCTGTGATTTATCTGTCTGATGGTCACCCTGTTATTTATCTGTCTGTTATTAACCCTCTGATTGATCTGTCTGATATTAACCCTATGATTTATCTGTCTGATATTAACCCTGTGATTTATCTGTCTGATATTAACCCTGTGATATATCTGTCTGATATTAACCCTGTGATGTATCTGTCTGATATTAACCCTGTGATTTATCTGTCTGATATTAACCCTGTGATTTATCTGTCTGATATTCACCCTGTGATTTATCTGTCTGATATTAACCCTGTGATTGATCTGTCTGATATTAACCCTATGATTTATCTGTCTGATATTAACCCTGTGATTTATCTGTCTGATATTAACCCTGTGATTTATCTGTCTGATGGTCACCCTGTGATTTATCTGTCTGATATTAACCCTGTGATTTATCTGTCTGATGGTCACCCTCTGATGTATCTGTCTGATATTAACCCTGTGATTTATCTGTCTGATATTAACCCTGTGATTTATCTGTCTGATATTAACCCTGTGATTTATCTGTCTGATATTAACCCTGTGATTTATCTGTCTTTTATTCACCCTCTGATGTATCTGTCTGATATTAACCCTATGATTTATCTGTCTCATATTCACCCTGTGATTTATCTGTCTGATATTAACCCTGTGATTTATCTGTCTGATATTAACCCTGTGATTTATCTGTCTGATGGTCACCCTGTGATTTATCTGTCTGATATTAACCCTGTGATTTATCTGTCTGATGATCACCCTCTGATGTATCTGTCTGATATTAACCCTGTGATTTATCTGTCTGATATTAACCCTGTGATTTATCTGTCTGATATTAACCCTGTGATTTATCTGTCTGATATTAACCCTGTGATTTATCTGTCTTTTATTCACCCTCTGATGTATCTGTCTGATATTAACCCTGTGATTTATCTGTCTTTTATTCACCCTGTGATTTATCTGTCTGATATTCACCCTGTGATTTATCTGTCTGATATTAACCCTGTGATTTATCTGTCTGATATTAACCCTGTGATTTATCTGTCTGATATTAACCCTGTGATTTATCTGTCTGATGGTCACCCTGTGATTTATCTGTCTGATATTAACCCTGTGATTTATCTGTCTGATGGTCACCCTCTGATGTATCTGTCTGATATTAACCCTGTGATTTATCTGTCTGATATTAACCCTGTGATTTATCTGTCTGATATTAACCCTGTGATTTATCTGTCTTTTATTCACCCTCTGATGTATCTGTCTGATATTAACCCTATGATTTATCTGTCTGATATTCACCCTGTGATTTATCTGTCTGATATTAACCCTGTGATTTATCTGTCTGATATTAACCCTGTGATTTATCTGTCTGATGGTCACCCTGTGATTTATCTGTCTGATATTAACCCTGTGATTTATCTGTCTGATGATCACCCTCTGATGTATCTGTCTGATATTAACCCTGTGATTTATCTGTCTGATATTAACCCTGTGATTTATCTGTCTGATATTAACCCTGTGATTTATCTGTCTGATATTAACCCTGTTATTTATCTGTCTTTTATTCAACCTCTGATGTATCTGTCTGATATTAACCCTGTGATTTATCTGTCTTTTATTCACCCTCTGATGTATCTGTCTGATATTAACCCTATGATTTATCTGTCTGATATTCACCCTGTGATTTATCTGTCTCATATTAACCCTGTGATTTATCTGTCTGATATTAACCCTGTGATTTATCTGTCTGATGGTCACCCTGTGATTTATCTGTCTGATATTAACCCTGTGATTAATCTGTCTGATGATCACCCTCTGATGTATCTGTCTGATATTAACCCTGTGATTTATCTGTCTGATATTAACCCTGTGATTTATCTGTCTGATATTAACCCTGTGATTTATCTGTCTGATATTAACCCTGTGATTTATCTGTCTTTTATTCACCCTCTGATGTATCTGTCTGATATTAACCCTGTGATTTATCTGTCTGATATTAACCCTGTGATTTATCTGTCTGATATTAACCCTGTGATTTATCTGTCTGATATTAACCCTGTGATTTATCTGACTGATATTAACCCTGTCGTTTATCTGTCTTATATTCACCCTGTGATTTCCCTGTCTGATATTAACCCTGTGATTGATCTGTCTGATATTAACCCTGTGATTTATCTGTCTGATATTAACCCTGCGATTTATCTGTCTGATGGTCACCCTGTTATTTATCTGTCTGTTATTAACCCTATGATTGATCTGTCTGATATTAACCCTATGATTTATCTGTCTGATGTTAACCCTGTGATTTATCTGTCTGATATTAACCCTGTGATGTATCTGTCGGATATTAACCCTGTGATGTATCTGTCTGATATTAACCCTGTGATTTATCTGTCTGATATTAACCCTGTGATTTATCTGTCTGATATTAACCCTGTGATTTTTCTGTCTGATGGTCACCCTGTGATTTATCTGTCTGATATTAACCCTGTGATTTATCTGTCTGATATTAACCCTGTGATTTATCTGTCTGATATTAACCCTGTGATTTATCTGTCTGTTATTCACCCTCTGATGTACCTGTCTGATATTAACCCTATGATTTATCTGTCTGATATTCACCCTGTGATTTATCTGTCTGATGGTCACCCTGTGATTTATCTGTCTGATATTAACCCTGTGTTTGATCTGTCTGATATTAACCCTGTGATTTATCTGTCTGATATTAACCCTGTGATTTATCTGTCTGATATTAACCCTGTGATTTATCTGTCTGTTATTCACCCTCTGATGTATCTGTCTGATATTAAACCTATGATTGATCTGTCTGATATTAACCCTATGATTTATCTGTCTGATATTAACCCTGTAATTTATCTGTCTGATATTAACCCTGTGATGTATCTGTCTGATATTAACCCTGTGATTTATCTGTCTGATATTAACCCTGTGATTTATCTGTCTGATATTAACCCTGTGATTTATTGGTCTGATATTAACCCTGTGATTTATCTGTCTGATGGTCACCCTGTGATTTATCTGTCTGATATTAACCCTGTGATTTATCTGTCTGATATTAACCCTGTGATTTATCTGTCTTTTATTCACCCTCTGATGTATCTGTCTGATATTAACCCTATGATTTATCTGTCTGATATTCACCCTGTGATTTATCTGTCTGATATTAACCCTGTGATTTATCTGTCTGATATTAACCCTGTGATTTATCTGTCTGATGGTCACCCTGTGATTTATCTGTCTGATATTAACCCTGTGATTTATCTGTCTGATGATCACCCTCTGATGTATCTGTCTGATATTAACCCTGTGATTTATCTGTCTGATATTAACCCCGTGATTTATCTGTCTGATATTAACCCTGTGATTTATCTGTCTTTTATTCAACCTCTGATGTATCTGTCTGATATTAACCCTGTGATTTATCTGTCTTTTATTCACCCTCTGATGTATCTGTCTGATATTAACCCTATGATTTATCTGTCTGATATTCACCCTGTGATTTATCTGTCTCATATTAACCCTGTGATTTATCTGTCTGATATTAACCCTGTGATTTATCTGTCTGATGGTCACCCTGTGATTTATCTGTCTGATATTAACCCTGTGATTTATCTGTCTGATGATCACCCTCTGATGTATCTGTCTGATATTAACCCTGTGATTTATCTGTCTGATATTAACCCTGTGATTTATCTGTCTGATATTAACCCTGTGATTTATCTGTCTGATATTAACCCTGTGATTTATCTGTCTTTTATTCACCCTCTGATGTATCTGTCTGATATTAACCCTGTGATTTATCTGTCTGATATTAACCCTGTGATTTATCTGTCTGATATTAACCCTGTGATTTATCTGTCTGATATTAACCCTGTGATTTATCTGACTGATATTAACCCTGTCGTTTATCTGTCTTATATTCACCCTGTGATTTCCCTGTCTGATATTAACCCTGTGATTGATCTGTCTGATATTAACCCTGTGATTTATCTGTCTGATATTAACCCTGCGATTTATCTGTCTGATGGTCACCCTGTTATTTATCTGTCTGTTATTAACCCTATGATTGATCTGTCTGATATTAACCCTATGATTTATCTGTCTGATGTTAACCCTGTGATTTATCTGTCTGATATTAACCCTGTGATGTATCTGTCGGATATTAACCCTGTGATGTATCTGTCTGATATTAACCCTGTGATTTATCTGTCTGATATTAACCCTGTGATTTATCTGTCTGATATTAACCCTGTGATTTTTCTGTCTGATGGTCACCCTGTGATTTATCTGTCTGATATTAACCCTGTGATTTATCTGTCTGATATTAACCCTGTGATTTATCTGTCTGATATTAACCCTGTGATTTATCTGTCTGTTATTCACCCTCTGATGTACCTGTCTGATATTAACCCTATGATTTATCTGTCTGATATTCACCCTGTGATTTATCTGTCTGATGGTCACCCTGTGATTTATCTGTCTGATATTAACCCTGTGTTTGATCTGTCTGATATTAACCCTGTGATTTATCTGTCTGATATTAACCCTGTGATTTATCTGTCTGATATTAACCCTGTGATTTATCTGTCTGTTATTCACCCTCTGATGTATCTGTCTGATATTAAACCTATGATTGATCTGTCTGATATTAACCCTATGATTTATCTGTCTGATGGTCACCCTGTGATTTATCTGTCTGATATTAACCCTGTGATTGATCTGTCTGATATTAACCCTGTGATTTATCTGTCTGATATTAACCCTGTGATTTATCTGTCTGATATTAACCCTGTGATTTATCTGTCTGTTATTCACCCTCTGATGTATCTGTCTGATATTAACCCTATGATTTATCTGTCTGATATTAACCCTGTGATTTATCTGTCTGATATTAACCCTGTGATTTATCTGTCTGATATTAACCCTGTGATTTATCTGTCTGTTATTCAGCCTCTGATGTATCTGTCTGATATTAACCCTATGATTTATCTGTCTGATATTAACCCTGTGATTTATCTGTCTGATATTAACCCTGTGATGTATCTGTCTGATATTAACCCTGTGATTTATCTGACTGATATTAACCCTGTCTTTGATCTGTCTTATATTCACCCTGTGATTTATCTGTCTGATATTAACCCTGTGATTTATCTGTCTGATATTAACCCGATGATTTATCTGTCTGATATTCACCCTGAGATTTATCTGTCTGATGGTCACCCTGTGATTTATCTGTCTGATATTAACCCTGTGATTGATCTGTCTGATATTAACCCTGTGATTTATCTGTCTGATATTAACCCTGTGATTTATCTGTCTGATATTAACCCTGTGATTTATCTGTCTGTTATTCACCCTCTGATGTATCTGTCTGATATTAACCCTATGATTGATCTGTCTGATATTAACCCTATGATTTATCTGTCTTATATTAAACCTGTGATTTATCTGTCTGATATTAACCCTGAGATGTATCTGTCTGATATTAACCCTGTGATTTATCTGTCTGATATTAACCCTGTGATTTATCTGTCTGATATTAACCCTGTGATTTATCTGTCTGATATTCACCCTGTGATTTATCTGTCTGATATTAACCCTGTGATTTATCTGTCTGATATTAACCCTGTGATTGATCTGTCTGATATTAACCCTGTGATTTATCTGTCTGATATTAACCCTGTGATATATCTGTCTGATATTAACCCTGTGATTTATCTGTCTGTTATTCACCCTCTGATGTATCTGTCTGATATGAACCCTATGATTTATCTGTCTGATATTAACCCTGTGATTTATCTGTCTGATATTAACCCTGTGATTTATCTGTCTGATATTAACCCTGTGATTTATCTGTCTGTTATTCACCCTCTGATGTATCTGTCTGATATTAACCCTATGATTTATCTGTCTGATATTAACCCTGTGATATATCTGTCTGATATTAACCCTGTGATTTATCTGTCTGTTATTCACCCTCTGATGTATCTGTCTGATATGAACCCTATGATTTATCTGTCTGATATTAACCCTGTGATTTATCTGTCTGATATTAACCCTGTGATTTATCTGTCTGATATTCACCCTGTGATTTATCTGTCTGATATTAACCCTGTGATTTATCTGTCTGATATTAACCCTGTGATTGATCTGTCTGATATTAACCCTGTGATTTATCTGTCTGATATTAACCCTGTGATATATCTGTCTGATATTAACCCTGTGATTTATCTGTCTGTTATTCACCCTCTGATGTATCTGTCTGATATGAACCCTATGATTTATCTGTCTGATATTAACCCTGTGATTTATCTGTCTGATATTAACCCTGTGATTTATCTGTCTGATATTAACCCTGTGATTTATCTGTCTGTTATTCACCCTCTGATGTATCTGTCTGATATTAACCCTATGATTTATCTGTCTGATATTAACCCTGTGATTTATCTGTCTGATATTAACCCTGTGATGTATCTGTCTGATATTAACCCTGTGATTTATCTGACTGATATTAACCCTGTCGTTTATCTGTCTTATATTCACCCTGTGATTTATCTGTCTGATATTAACCCTGTGATTTATCTGTCTGATATTAACCCTGTGATTTATCTGTCTGATATTAACCCTGTGATTTATCTGTCTGATGGTCACCCTGTTATTTATCTGTCTGTTATTAACCCTATGATTGATCTGTCTGATATTAACCCTATGATTTATCTGTCTGATATTAACCCTGTGATTTATCTGTCTGATATTAACCCTGTGATGTATCTGTCTGATATTAACCCTGTGATTTATCTGACTGATGTTAACCCTGTCGTTTATCTGTCTTATATTCACCCTGTGATTTATCTGTCTGATATTAACCCTGTGATTGATCTGTCTGATATTAACCCTGTGATTTATCTGTCTGATATTAACCCTGTGATTTATCTGTCTGATGGTCACCCTGTTATTTATCTGTCTGTTATTAACCCTATGATTGATCTGTCTGATATTAACCCTATGATTTATCTGTCTGATATTAACCCTGTGATTTATCTGTCTGATATTAACCCTGTGATGTATCTGTCTGATATTAACCCTGTGATGTATCTGTCTGATATTAACCCTGTGATATATCTGTCTGATATTAACCCTGTGATTTATCTGTCTGATATTAACCCTGTGATTTATCTGTCTGATATTAACCCTGTGATTTATCTGTCTGTTATTCACCCTCTGATGTATCTGTCTGATATGAACCCTATGATTTATCTGTCTGATATTAACCCTGTGATTTATCTGTCTGATATTAACCCTGTGATTTATCTGTCTGATATTCACCCTGTGATTTATCTGTCTGATATTAACCCTGTGATTTATCTGTCTGATATTAACCCTGTGATTGATCTGTCTGATATTAACCCTGTGATTTATCTGTCTGATATTAACCCTGTGATATATCTGTCTGATATTAACCCTGTGATTTATCTGTCTGTTATTCACCCTCTGATGTATCTGTCTGATATGAACCCTATGATTTATCTGTCTGATATTAACCCTGTGATTTATCTGTCTGATATTCACCCTGTGATTTATCTGTCTGATATTAACCCTGTGATTTATCTGTCTGTTATTCACCCTCTGATGTATCTGTCTGATATTAACCCTATGATTTATCTGTCTGATATTAACCCTGTGATTTATCTGTCTGATATTAACCCTGTGATGTATCTGTCTGATATTAACCCTGTGATTTATCTGACTGATATTAACCCTGTCGTTTATCTGTCTTATATTCACCCTGTGATTTATCTGTCTGATATTAACCCTGTGATTTATCTGTCTGATATTAACCCTGTGATTTATCTGTCTGATATTAACCCTGTGATTTATCTGTCTGATGGTCACCCTGTTATTTATCTGTCTGTTATTAACCCTATGATTGATCTGTCTGATATTAACCCTATGATTTATCTGTCTGATATTAACCCTGTGATTTATCTGTCTGATATTAACCCTGTGATGTATCTGTCTGATATTAACCCTGTGATTTATCTGACTGATGTTAACCCTGTCGTTTATCTGTCTTATATTCACCCTGTGATTTATCTGTCTGTTATTAACCCTATGATTGATCTGTCTGATATTAACCCTATGATTTATCTGTCTGATATTAACCCTGTGATTTATCTGTCTGATATTAACCCTGTGATGTATCTGTCTGATATTAACCCTGTGATGTATCTGTCTGATATTAACCCTGTGATATATCTGTCTGATATTAACCCTGTGATTTATCTGTCTGATATTAACCCTGTGATTTATCTGTCTGATATTAACCCTGTGATTGATCTGTCTGATATTAACCCTGTGATTGATCTGTCTGATATTAACCCTGTGATTTATCTGTCTGATGGACACCCTGTGATTTATCTGTCTGATATTAACCCTGTGATTTATCTGTCTGATGGTCACCCTCTGATGTATCTGTCTGATATTAACCCTGTGATTTATCTGTCTGATATTAACCCTGTGATTTATCTGTCTGATATTAACCCTGTGATTTATCTGTCTGATATTAACCCTGTGATTTATCCGTCTGTTATTCACCCTCTGATGTATCTGTCTGAAATTAACCCTATGAGTTATCTGTCTGATATTCACCCTGTGATTTATCTGTCTGATATTAACCCTGTGATTTATCTGTCTGATATTAACCTTGTGATGTATCTGTCTGATATTAACCCTGTGATTTATCTGTCTGATATTCACCCTGTGATTTATCTGTCTGATATTAACCCTGTGATTTATCTGTCTGATATTAACCCTGTGATGTATCTGTCTGATATTCACCCTGTGATTTATCTGTCTGATATTAAACCTGTGATTGATCTGTCTGATATTAACCCTGTGATGTATCTGTCTGATATTAACCCTGTGATTTATCTGTCTGATATTCACCCTGTGATTTATCTGCTGATATTAACCCTGTGATTTATCTGTCTGATATTAACCCAGTGATTTATCTGTCTGATATTAACCCTGTGATTTATCTGCTGATATTAACCCTGTGATTGATCTGTCTGATATTAACCCTGTGATTTATCTGTCTGATATTAACCCTGTGATTTATCTGTCTGATATTAACCCTATGATTTATCTGTCTGTTATTCACCCTCTGATGTATCTGTCTGATATGAACCCTATGATTTATCTGTCTGATATTAACCCTGTGATTTATCTGTCTGATATTAACCCTGTGATTTATCTGTCTGATATTAACCCTGTGATTTATCTGTCTGTTATTCACCCTCTGATGTATCTGTCTGATAATAACCCTATGATTTATCTGTCTGATATTAACCCTGTGATTTATCTGTCTGATATTAACCCTGTGATGTATCTGTCTGATATTAACCCTGTGATTTATCTGACTGATATTAACCCTGTCGTTTATCTGTCTTATATTCACCCTGTGATTTATCTGTCTGATATTAACCCTGTGATTTATCTGTCTGATATTAACCCTGTGATTTATCTGTCTGATATTAACCCTGTGATTTATCTGTCTGATGGTCACCCTGTTATTTATCTGTCTGTTATTAACCCTATGATTGATCTGTCTGATATTAACCCTATGATTTATCTGTCTGATATTAACCCTGTGATTTATCTGTCTGATATTAACCCTGTGATGTATCTGTCTGATATTAACCCTGTGATTTATCTGACTGATGTTAACCCTGTCGTTTATCTGTCTTATATTCACCCTGTGATTTATCTGTCTGATATTAACCCTGTGATTGATCTGTCTGATATTAACCCTGTGATTTATCTGTCTGATATTAACCCTGTGATTTATCTGTCTGATGGTCACCCTGTTATTTATCTGTCTGTTATTAACCCTATGATTGATCTGTCTGATATTAACCCTATGATTTATCTGTCTGATATTAACCCTGTGATTTATCTGTCTGATATTAACCCTGTGATGTATCTGTCTGATATTAACCCTGTGATGTATCTGTCTGATATTAACCCTGTGATATATCTGTCTGATATTAACCCTGTGATTTATCTGTCTGATATTAACCCTGTGATTTATCTGTCTGATATTAACCCTGTGATTGATCTGTCTGATATTAACCCTGTGATTGATCTGTCTGATATTAACCCTGTGATTTATCTGTCTGATGGTCACCCTGTGATTTATCTGTCTGATATTAACCCTGTGATTTATCTGTCTGATGGTCACCCTCTGATGTATCTGTCTGATATTAACCCTGTGATTTATCTGTCTGATATTAACCCTGTGATTTATCTGTCTGATATTAACCCTGTGATTTATCTGTCTGATATTCACCCTCTGATGTATCTGTCTGATATTAACCCTATGAGTTATCTGTCTGATATTCACCCTGTGATTTATCTGTCTGATATTAACCCTGTGATTTATCTGTCTGATATTAACCTTGTGATGTATCTGTCTGATATTAACCCTGTGATTTATCTGTCTGATATTCACCCTGTGATTTATCTGTCTGATATTAACCCTGTGATTTATCTGTCTGATATTAACCCTGTGATGTATCTGTCTGATATTCACCCTGTGATTTATCTGTCTGATATTAAACCTGTGATTGATCTGTCTGATATTAACCCTGTGATGTATCTGTCTGATATTAACCCTGTGATTTATCTGTCTGATATTCACCCTGTGATTTATCTGCTGATATTAACCCTGTGATTTATCTGCTGATATTAACCCTGTGATTGATCTGTCTGATATTAACCCTGTGATTTATCTGTCTGATATTAACCCTGTGATTTATCTGTCTGATGGTCACCCTGTGATTTATCTGTCTGATATTAACCCTGTGATTTATCTGTCTGATAATCACCCTCTGATGTATCAGTCTGATATTAACCCTCTGATATATCAGTCTGATAATCACCCTCTGATATATCAGTCTGATATTCACCCTCTGATATATCAGTCTAATAATCAACCTTTGATATATCTGTCTGATGTTAACCCTGTGATTGATCTGTCTGATATTAACCCTGTGATTTATCTGTCTGATATTAACCCTTTGATTTATCTGTCTGATATTCACCCTGTGATTTATCTGTCTGATATAAACCCTGTGATTTATCTTTCTGATATTAACCCTGTGATTTATCTGTCTGATATTCACCCTGTGATTTATCTGTCTGATATTAACCCTGTGATATATCTGTCTGATATTAACCCTGTGATTTATCTGTCTGATATTAACCCTGTGATTTATCTGTCTTATATTCACCCTGTGATTTATCTGTCTTATATTCACCCTGTGATTTATCTGTCTGATATTAACCCTGTGATTTATCTGTCTGATATTAACCCTGTGATTTATCTGTCTGATATTAACCCTGTGATGTATCTGTCTGATATTAACCCTGTGATTTATCTGTCTGATATTCACCCTGTGATTTATCTGTCTGATATTAACCCTGTGATTTATCTGTCTGATATTAATCCTGTGATTTATCTGTCTGATATTAATCCTGTGATTTATCTGTCTGATATTAACCCAGTGATTTATCTGTCTGATGGTCACCCTGTTATTTATCTGTCTGTTATTAACCCTATGATTGATCTGTCTGATATTAACCCAATGATTTATCTGTCTGATATTAACCCTGTGATTTATCTGTCTGATGTTAACCCTGTGATGTATCTGTCTGATATTAACCCTGTGATGTATCTGTCTGATATTAACCCTGTGATATATCTGTCTGATATTAACCCTGTGATTTATCTGTCTGATATTAACCCTGTGATTGATCTGTCTGATATTAACCCTGTGATTGATCTGTCTGATATTAACCCTGTGATTTATCTGTCTGATGGTCACCCTGTGATTTATCTGTCTGATATTAACCCTGTGATTTATCTGTCTGATGGTCACCCTCTGATGTATCTGTCTGATATTAACCCTGTGATTTATCTGTCTGATATTAACCCTGTGATTGATCTGTCTGATATTAACCCTGTGATTTATCTGTCTGATATTAACCCTGTGATTTATCTGTCTGTTATTCACCCTCTGATGTATCTGTCTGATATTAACCCTCTGATGTATCAGTCTGATATTAACCCTGTGATTTATCTGTCTGATGGTCACCCTCTGATGTATCTGTCTGATATTAACCCTGTGATTTATCTGTCTGATATTAACCCTGTGATTGATCTGTCTGATATTAACCCTGTGATTTATCTGTCTGATATTAACCCTGTGATTTATCTGTCTGTTATTCACCCTCTGATGTATCTGTCTGATATTAACCCTATGAGTTATCTGTCTGATATTCACCCTGTGATTTATCTGTCTGATATTAACCCTGTGATTTATCTGTCTGATATTAACCCTGTGATGTATCTGTCTGATATTAACCCTGTGATTTATCTGTCTGATATTAACCCTGTGATTTATCTGTCTGATATTAACCCTGTGATGTATCTGTCTGATATTCACCCTGTGATTTTTCTGTCTGATATTAAACCTGTGATTGATCTGTCTGATATTAACCCTGTGATGTATCTGTCTGATATTAACCCTGTGATTTATCTGTCTGATATTCACCCTGTGATTTATCTGCTGATATTAACCCTGTGATTTATCTGTCTGATATTAACCCTGTGATTTATCTGTCTGATATTAACCCTGTGATTTATCTGCTGATATTAACCCTGTGATTGATCTGTCTGATATTAACCCTGTGATTTATCTGTCTGATGTTAACCCTGTGATTTATCTGTCTGATATTAACCCTGTGATTTATCTGTCTGATATTAACCCTGTGATTTATCTGTCTGATAATCACCCTCTGATGTATAAGTCTGATATTAACCCTCTGATATATCAGTCTGATAATCACCCTCTGATATATCAGTCTGATATTCACCCTCTGATATATCAGTCTAATAATCAACCTTTGATATATCTGTCTGATGTTAACCCTGTGATTGATCTGTCTGATATTAACCCTGTGATTTATCTGTCTGAAAGTAACCCTGTGATTTATCTGTCTGATATTCACCCTGTGATTTATCTGTCTGATATAAACCCTGTGATTTATCTTTCTGATATTAACCCTGTGATTTATCTGTCTGATATTCACCCTGTGATTTATCTGTCTGATATTAACCCTGTGATATATCTGTCTGATATTAACCCTGTGATTTATCTGTCTGATATTAACCCTGTGATTTATCTGTCTTATATTCACCCTGTGATTTATCTGTCTTATATTCACCCTGTGATTTATCTGTCTGATATTAACCCTGTGATTTATCTGTCTGATATTAACCCTGTGATTTATCTGTCTGATATTAACCCTGTGATGTATCTGTCTGATATTAACCCTGTGATTTATCTGTCTGATATTCACCCTGTGATTTATCTGTCTGATATAAACCCTGTGATTTATCTGTCTGATATTAATCCTGTGATTTATCTGTCTGATGTTAACCCTGTGATTTATCTGTCTGTTATTCACTCTGTGATTTATCTGTCTGATATTCACCCTGTGATTTATCTGTCTGATAGTCACCCTGTGATTTATCTGTCTGATATTAACCCTGTGATTTATCTGTCTGATGGTCATCGTGTTATGTATCTGTCTGTTATTCACCCTGTGATTTATCTGTCTGATTTTCACCCTGTGATTTATCTGTCTGATATTCACCCTGTGATTTATCTGTCTGATATTAACCCTGTGATTTATCTGTCTGATATTAACACTATGATATATCTGTCTGATATTAACCCTGTGATTTATCTGTCTGATATTAACCCTGTGATTATCTGTCTGATATTCACCCTCTGATGTATCCATCTGATTTTCACCCTGTGATTTATCTGTCTGATATTCACCCTGTGATTTATCTGTCTGATATTAACCCTGTGATATATCTGTCTGATATTAACCCTGTGATTTATCTGTCTGATATTAACCCTGTGATTTATCTGTCTTATATTCACCCTGTGATTTATCTGTCTGATATTAACCCTGTGATTTATCTGTCTGATATTAACCCTGTGATTTATCTGTCTGATATTAACCCTGTGATGCATCTGTCTGATATTCACCCTGTGATTTATCTGTCTGATATTCACCCTGTGATTTATCTGTCTGATATTAATCCTGTGATTTATCTGTCTGATATTAACCCTGTGATTTATCTGTCTGGTATTCACTCTGTTATTTATCTGTCTGATATTCACTCTGTGATTTATCTGTCTGATATTAACCCTGTGATTTATCTGTCTGATATTAACCCTGTGATTTATCTGTCTGTTATTCACCCTGTGATTTATCTGTCTGATATTCAACCTGTGATTTATCTGTCTGATATTAACCCTGTGATTTATCTGTCTGATATTAACCCTGTGATTTATCTGTCTGTTGTTCAACCTGTGATGTATCTGTCTGATATTAACCCTGTGATTTATCTGTCTGATAGTCACCCTGTGTTTTATCTGTCTGTTATTAACCCTATGATTTATCTGTCTGATATTCACCCTGTGATTTTTCTGTCTGATATTAACCCTGTGATTTATCTGTCTGATATTAACCCTGTGATTTATCTGTCTGATATTAACCCTGTGATTTATCCTTCTGATATTAACCCTGTGATTTATCTGTCTGATATTCACCCTGTGATTTATCTGTCTGATATTAACCCTGTGATTTATCTGTCTGATATTCACCCTGTGATTTATCTGTCTGATATTAAGCCTATGATTTATCTGTCTGATATTCACCCTGTGATTTATCTGTCTGATATTCACCCTGTGATTTATCTGTCTGATATTAACCCTGTGATTTATCTGTCTGATGGTCACCCTGTTATTTATCTGTCTGTTATTAACCCTATGATTGATCTGTCTGATATTAACCCTATGATTTATCTGTCTGATATTAACCCTGTGATTTATCTGTCTGATATTAACCCTGTGATGTATCTGTCTGATATTAACCCTGTGATGTATCTGTCTGATATTAACCCTGTGATTTATCTGTCTGATATTAACCCTGTGATTTATCTGTCTGATATTAACCCTGTGATGTATCTGTCTGATATTAACCCTGTGATTTATCTGTCTGATATTCACCCTGTGATTTATCTGTCTGATATAAACCCTGTGATTTATCTGTCTGATATTAATCCTGTGATTTATCTGTCTGATGTTAACCCTGTGATTTATCTGTCTGTTATTCACTCTGTGATTTATCTGTCTGATATTCACCCTGTGATTTATCTGTCTGATAGTCACCCTGTGATTTATCTGTCTGATATTAACCCTGTGATTTATCTGTCTGATGGTCATCGTGTTATGTATCTGTCTGTTATTCACCCTGTGATTTATCTGTCTGATTTTCACCCTGTGATTTATCTGTCTGATATTCACCCTGTGATTTATCTGTCTGATATTAACCCTGTGATTTATCTGTCTGATATTAACACTATGATATATCTGTCTGATATTAACCCTGTGATTTATCTGTCTGATATTAACCCTGTGATTATCTGTCTGATATTCACCCTCTGATGTATCCATCTGATTTTCACCCTGTGATTTATCTGTCTGATATTCACCCTGTGATTTATCTGTCTGATATTAACCCTGTGATATATCTGTCTGATATTAACCCTGTGATTTATCTGTCTGATATTAACCCTGTGATTTATCTGTCTTATATTCACCCTGTGATTTATCTGTCTGATATTAACCCTGTGATTTATCTGTCTGATATTAACCCTGTGATTTATCTGTCTGATATTAACCCTGTGATGCATCTGTCTGATATTCACCCTGTGATTTATCTGTCTGATATTCACCCTGTGATTTATCTGTCTGATATTAATCCTGTGATTTATCTGTCTGATATTAACCCTGTGATTTATCTGTCTGGTATTCACTCTGTTATTTATCTGTCTGATATTCACTCTGTGATTTATCTGTCTGATATTAACCCTGTGATTTATCTGTCTGATATTAACCCTGTGATTTATCTGTCTGTTATTCACCCTGTGATTTATCTGTCTGATATTCAACCTGTGATTTATCTGTCTGATATTAACCCTGTGATTTATCTGTCTGATATTAACCCTGTGATTTATCTGTCTGTTGTTCAACCTGTGATGTATCTGTCTGATATTAACCCTGTGATTTATCTGTCTGATAGTCACCCTGTGTTTTATCTGTCTGTTATTAACCCTATGATTTATCTGTCTGATATTCACCCTGTGATTTTTCTGTCTGATATTAACCCTGTGATTTATCTGTCTGATATTAACCCTGTGATTTATCTGTCTGATATTAACCCTGTGATTTATCCTTCTGATATTAACCCTGTGATTTATCTGTCTGATATTCACCCTGTGATTTATCTGTCTGATATTAACCCTGTGATTTATCTGTCTGATATTCACCCTGTGATTTATCTGTCTGATATTAAGCCTATGATTTATCTGTCTGATATTCACCCTGTGATTTATCTGTCTGATATTCACCCTGTGATTTATCTGTCTGATATTAACCCTGTGATTTATCTGTCTGATGGTCACCCTGTTATTTATCTGTCTGTTATTAACCCTATGATTGATCTGTCTGATATTAACCCTATGATTTATCTGTCTGATATTAACCCTGTGATTTATCTGTCTGATATTAACCCTGTGATGTATCTGTCTGATATTAACCCTGTGATGTATCTGTCTGATATTAACCCTGTGATTTATCTGTCTGATATTAACCCTGTGATTTATCTGTCTGATATTAACCCTGTGATTTATCTGCTGATATTAACCCTGTGATTGATCTGTCTGATATTAACCCTGTGATTTATCTGTCTGATATTAACCCTGTGATTTATCTGTCTGATGGTCACCCTGTGATTTATCTGTCTGATATTAACCCTGTGATTTATCTGTCTGATAATCACCCTCTGATGTATCAGTCTGATATTAACCTTCTGATGTATCAGTCTGATATTAACCCTCTGATATATCAGTCTGATAATTACCCTCTGATATATCAGTCTGATATTCACCCTCTGATATATCAGTCTAATAATCAACCTTTTATATATCTGTGTGATATTAACCCTGTGATTTATCTATCTGATATTAACCCTGTGATTTATCTGTCTGATATTCACCCTCTGATGTATCCATCTGATTTTCACCCTGTGATTTATCTGTCTGATATTCACCCTGTGATTTATCTGTCTGATATTAACCCTTTGATATATCTGTCTGATATTAACCCTGTGATTTATCTGTCTGATATTAACCCTGTGATTTATCTGTCTTATATTCACCCTGTGATTTATCTGTCTTATATTCACCCTGTGATTTATCTGTCTGATATTAACCCTGTGATGTATCTGTCTGATATTAACCCTGTGATTTATCTGTCTGATATTCACCCTGTGATTTATCTGTCTGATATTCACCCTGTGATTTATCTGTCTGATATTAATCCTGTGATTTATCTGTCTGATGTTAACCCTGTGATTTATCTGTCTGTTATTCATTCTGTGATTTATCTGTCTGATATTCACCCTGTGATTTATCTGTCTGATATTAACCCTGTGATTTTTCTGTCTGATATTAACCCTGTGATTTATCTGACTGATATTAACCCTGTCTTTTATCTGTCGTATATTCACCCTGTGATTTATCTGTCTGATATTAACCCTGTGATTGATCTGTCTGATATTAACCCTGTGATTTATCTGTCTGATATTAACCCTGTGATTTATCTGTCTGATGGTCACCGTGTTATTTATCTGTCTGTTATTCACCCTGTGATTTATCTGTCTGATATTAACCCTAAGATTTATCTGTCTGATATTAACCCTGTGATTTTTCTGTCTGATATTCACCCTGTGATTTATCTGTCTGATATTCACCCTATGATTTATCTGTCTGATATTAACCCTGTGATTTATCTGTCTGATATAAACCCTCTGATGTATCTGTCTGATAATCACTCTCTGATATATCAGTCTGATAATCACCCTCTGATATGTCAGTCTGATATTCACCCTGTGATTTATCTGTCTGTTATTAACCCTGTGATTTATCTGTCTGATATTCACCCTCTGATGTATCCATCTGATTTTCACCCTGTGATTTGTCTGTCTGATATTCACCCTGTGATTTATCTGTCTGATATTAACCCTGTGATTTATCTGTCTGATATTAACCCTATGATATATCTGTCTGATATTAACCCTGTGATTTATCTGTCTGATATTAACCCTGTGATTTATCTGTCTGATATTCACCCTCTGATGTATCCATCTGATTTTCACCCTGTGATTTATCTGTCTGATATTCACCCTGTGATTTATCTGTCTGATATTAACCCTGTGATATATCTGTCTGATATTAACCCTGTGATTTATCTGTCTGATATTAACCCTGTGATTTATCTGTCTTATATTCACCCTGTGATTTATCTGTCTTATATTCACCCTGTGATTTATCTGTCTGATATTAACCCTGTGATTTATCTGTCTGATATTAACCCTGTGATGCATCTGTCTGATATTCACCCTGTGATTTATCTGTCTGATATTCACCCTGTGATTTATCTGTCTGATATTAACCCTGTGATTTATCTGTCTGATATTAACCCTGTGATTTATCTGTCTGATATTAACCCTGTGATGCATCTGTCTGATATTCACCCTGTGATTTATCTGTCTGATATTCACCCTGTGATTTATCTGTCTGATATTATTCCTGTGATTTATCTGTCTGATATTAACCCTGTGATTTATCTGTCTGGTATTCACTCTGTGATTTATCTGTCTGATATTCACCCTGTGATTTATCTGTCTGATATTAACCCTGTGATTTATCTGTCTGATATTAACCCTGTGATTTATCTGTCTGTTATTAACCCTGTGATTTATCTGTCTGATATTCACCCTGTGATTTATCTGTCTGATATTAACCCTATGATTTATCTGTCTGATATTAACCCTGTGATTTATCTGTCTGATATTAACCGTCTGATGTATCTGTCTGATAATCACTCTCTGATATATCAGTCTGATAATCACCCTCTGATATATCAGTCTAATATTCACCCTGTGATTTATCTGTCTGTTATTAACCCTGTGATTTATCTGTCTGATATTCACCCTCTGATGTATCCATCTGATTTTCACCCTGTGATTTATCTGTCTGATATTCACCCTGTGATTTATCTGTCTGATATTAACCCTGTGATTTATCTGTCTGATATTAACCCTATGATATATCTGTCTGATATTAACCCTGTGATTTATCTGTCTGATATTCACCCTCTGATGTATCCATCTGATTTTCACCCTGTGATTTATCTGTCTGATATTCACCCTGTGATTTATCTGTCTGATATTAACCCTGTGATTTATCTGTCTGATATTAACCCTATGATATATCTGTCTGATATTAACCCTGTGATTTATCTGTCTGATATTAACCCTGTGATTTATCTGTCTGATATTCACCCTCTGATGTATCCATCTGATTTTCACCCTGTGATTTATCTGTCTGATATTCACCCTGTGATTTATCTGTCTGATATTAACCCTGTGATATATCTGTCTGATATTAACCCTGTGATTTATCTGTCTGATATTAACCCTGTGATTTATCTGTCTTATATTCACCCTGTGATTTATCTGTCTTATATTCACCCTGTGATTTATCTGTCTGATATTAACCCTGTGATTTATCTGTCTGATATTAACCCTGTGATGCATCTGTCTGATATTCACCCTGTGATTTATCTGTCTGATATTCACCCTGTGATTTATCTGTCTGATATTAACCCTGTGATTTATCTGTCTGATATTAACCCTGTGATTTATCTGTCTGATATTAACCCTGTGATGCATCTGTCTGATATTCACCCTGTGATTTATCTGTCTGATATTCACCCTGTGATTTATCTGTCTGATATTATTCCTGTGATTTATCTGTCTGATATTAACCCTGTGATTTATCTGTCTGATATTCACCCTGTGATTTATCTGTCTGATATTCACCCTGTGATTTATGTGTCTGATATTCACCCTGTGATTTATCTGTCTGATATTAATCCTGTGATTTATCTGTCTGATATTAACCCTGTGATTTATCTGTCTGATATTCACCCTGTGATTTATCTGTCTGATATTAACCCTGTGATTTATCTGTCTGATATTAACCCTGTGATTTATCTGTCTGTTATTCACCCTGTGATTTATCTGTCTGATATTAACCCTGTGATTTATCTGTCTGATATTAACCCTGTGATTTATCTGTCTGTTATTCACCCTGTGATTTATCTGTCTGATATTCACCCTGTGATTTATCTGTCTGATATTAACCCTATGATTTATCTGTCTGATATTAACCCTGTGATTTATCTGTCTGTTATTCACCCTGTGATGTATCTGTCTGATATTAACCCTGTGATTTATCTGTCTGATAGTCACCCTGTGATTTATCTGTCTGTTATTAACCCTATGATTTATCTGTCTGATATTCACCCTGTGATTTTTCTGTCTGATATTAACCCTGTGATTTATCTGTCTGATATTAACCCTGTGATTTATCTGTCTGATATTAACCCTGTGATTTATCTGTCTGATATTCACCCTGTGATTTATCTGTCTGATATTAACCCTGTGATTTATCTGTCTGATATTCACCCTGTGATTTATCTGTCTGATATTAAGCCTATGATTTATCTGTCTGATATTCACCCTGTGATTTATCTGTCTGATATTCACCCTGTGATTTATCTGTCTGATATTAACCCTGTGATTTATCTGTCTGATGGTCACCCTGTTATTTATCTGTCTGTTATTAACCCTATGATTGATCAGTCTGATATTAACCCTATGATTTATCTGTCTGATATTAACCCTGTGATTTATCTTTCTGATATTAACCCTGTGATGTATCTGTCTGATATTAACCCTGTGATCTATCTGTCTGATATTAACCCTGTGATTTATCTGTCTGATATTAACCCTGTGATTTATCTGTCTGATATTAACCCTGTGATTTATCTGCTGATATTAACCCTGTGATTTATCAGTCTGATATTAACCCTCTGATGTATCAGTCTGATATTAACCCTCTGATATATCAGTCTGATAATCACCCTCTGATATATCAGTCTGATATTCACCCTCTGATATATCAGTCTAATAATCAAACTTTGATATATCTGTCTGATATTAACCCTGTGATTTATCTGTCTGATATTAACCCTGTGATTTATCTGTCTGATATTCACCCTCTGATGTATCCATCTGATTTTCACCCTGTGATTTATCTGTCTGATATTCACCCTGTGATTTATCTGTCTGATATTAACCCTGTGATATATCTGTCTGATATTAACCCTGTGATTTATCTGTCTGATATTAACCCTGTGATTTCTCTGTCTTATATTCACCCTGTGATTTATCTGTCTTATATTCACCCTGTGATTTATCTGTCTGATATTAACCCTGTGATTTATCTGTCTGATATTAACCCTGTGATTCATCTGTCTGATATTAACCCTGTGATGTATCTGTCTGATATTAACCCTGTGATTTATCTGTCTGATATTAACCCTGTGATTTATCTGTCTGATATTCACCCTGTGATTTATCTGTCTGTTATTCACTCTGTGATTTATCTGTCTGATATTCACCCTGTGATTTATCTGTCTGATATTAACCCTGTGATTTATCTGACTGATATTAACCCTGTCGTTTATCTGTCTTATATTCACCCTGTGATTTATCTGTCTGATATTAATCCTGTGATTTATCTGTCTGATATTTACCCTGTGATTTATCTGTCTGATATTAACCCTGTGATTTATCTGTCTGTTATTCACCCTGTGATTTATCTGTCTGTTATTAACCCTATGATTTATCTGTCTGATATTCACCCTGTGATTTTTCTGTCTGATATTAACCCTGTGATTTATCTGTCTGATATTAACCCTGTGATTTATCTGTCTGATATTAACCCTGTGATTTATCCTTCTGATATTAACCCTGTGATTTATCTGTCTGATATTCACACTGTGATTTATCTGTCTGATATTAACCCTGTGATTTATCTGTCTGATATTCACCCTGTGATTTATCTGTCTGATATTAACCCTGTGATTTATCTGTCTGATATTCACCCTGTGATTTATCTGTCTGATATTAAGCCTATGATTTATCTGTCTGATATTCACCCTGTGATTTATCTGTCTGATATTCACCCTGTGATTTATCTGTCTGATATTAACCCTGTGATTTATCTGTCTGATGGTCACCCTGTTATTTATCTGTCTGTTATTAACCCTATGATTGATCTGTCTGATATTAACCCTATGATTTATCTGTCTGATATTAACCCTGTGATTTATCTGCTGATATTAACCCTGTGATTGATCTGTCTGATATTAACCCTGTGATTTATCTGTCTGATATTAACCCTGTGATTTATCTGTCTGATATTCACCCTCTGATATATCAGTCTAATAATCAACCTTTGATATATCTGTCTGATATTAACCCTGTGATTTATCTGTCTGATGGTCACCCTGTGATTTATCAGTCCGATATTCACCCTCTGATATATCAGTCTAATAATCAACCTTTGATATATCTGTCTGATATTAACCCTGTGATTTATCTGTCTGATATTAACCCTGTGATTTATCTGTCTGATATTCACCCTCTGATGCATCCATCTGATTTTCACCCTGTGATTTATCTGTCTGATATTCACCCTGTGATTTATCTGTCTGATATTAACCCTGTGATATATCTGTCTGATATTAACCCTGTGATTTATCTGTCTGATATTAACCCTGTGATTTATCTGTCTGATATTAACCCTGTGATTTATCTGTCTGATGGTCACCCTGTGATTTATCTGTCTGATATTAACCCTGTGATTTATCTGTCTGATATTCACCCTCTGATGCATCCATCTGATTTTCACCCTGTGATTTATCTGTCTGATATTCACCCTGTGATTTATCTGTCTGATATTAACCCTGTGATATATCTGTCTGATATTAACCCTGTGATTTATCTGTCTGATATTAACCCTGTGATTTATCTGTCTTATATTCACCCTGTGATTTATCTGTCTTATATTCACCCTGTGATTTATCTGTCTGATATTAACCCTGTGATTTATCTGTCTGATATTAACCCTGTGATTCATCTGTCTGATATTAACCCTGTGATGTATCTGTCTGATATTAACCCTGTGATTTATCTGTCTGATATTCACCCTGTGATTTATCTGTCTAATATTCACCCTGTGATTTATCTGTCTGATATTAATCCTGTGATTTATCTGTCTGATGTTAACCCTGTGATTTATCTGACTGATATTAACCCTGTCGTTTATCTGTCTGATATTCACCCTGTGATTTATCTGTCTGATATTCACCCTGTGATTTATCTGTCTGATATTAACCCTGTGATTTATCTGTCTGATATTAACCCTGTGATTCATCTGTCTGATATTAACCCTGTGATGTATCTGTCTGATATTAACCCTGTGATTTATCTGTCTGATATTCACCCTGTGATTTATCTGTCTGATATTCACCCTGTGATTTATCTGTCTGATATTAATCCTGTGATTTATCTGTCTGATGTTAACCCTGTGATTTATCTGTCTGTTATTCACTCTGTGATTTATCTGTCTGATATTCACCCTGTGATTTATCTGTCTGATATTAACCCTGTGATTTTTCTGTCTGATATTAACCCTGTGATTTATCTGACTGATATTAACCCTGTCGTTTATCTGTCTTATATTCACCCTGTGATTTATCTGTCTGATATTAACCCTGTGATTGATCTGTCTGATATTCACCCTGTGATTTATCTGTCTGATATTAAGCCTATGATTTATCTGTCTGATATTCACCCTGTGATTTATCTGTCTGTTATTCACCCTGTGATTTATCTGTCTGATATTAACCCTGTGATTTATCTGTCTGATGGTCACCCTGTTATTTATCTGTCTGTTATTAACCCTATGATTGATCTGTCTGATATTAACCCTATGATTTATCTGTCTGATATTAACCCTGTGATTTATCTGCTGATATTAACCCTGTGATTGATCTGTCTGATATTAACCCTGTGATTTATCTGTCTGATATTAACCCTGTGATTTATCTGTCTGATATTCACCCTCTGATATATCAGTCTAATAATCAACCTTTGATATATCTGTCTGATATTAACCCTGTGATTTATCTGTCTGATGGTCACCCTGTGATTTATCAGTCCGATATTCACCCTCTGATATATCAGTCTAATAATCAAACTTTGATATATCTGTCTGATCTTAACCCTGTGATTTATCTGTCTGATATTAACCCTGTGATTTATCTGTCTGATATTCACCCTCTGATGCATCCATCTGATTTTCACCCTGTGATTTATCTGTCTGATATTCACCCTGTGATTTATCTGTCTGATATTAACCCTGTGATATATCTGTCTGATATTAACCCTGTGATTTATCTGTCTGATATTAACCCTGTGATTTATCTGTCTGATATTAACCCTGTGATTTATCTGTCTGATGGTCACCCTGTGATTTATCTGTCTGATATTAACCCTGTGATTTATCTGTCTGATATTCACCCTCTGATGCATCCATCTGATTTTCACCCTGTGATTTATCTGTCTGATATTCACCCTGTGATTTATCTGTCTGATATTAACCCTGTGATATATCTGTCTGATATTAACCCTGTGATTTATCTGTCTGATATTAACCCTGTGATTTATCTGTCTTATATTCACCCTGTGATTTATCTGTCTTATATTCACCCTGTGATTTATCTGTCTGATATTAACCCTGTGATTTATCTGTCTGATATTAACCCTGTGATTCATCTGTCTGATATTAACCCTGTGATGTATCTGTCTGATATTAACCCTGTGATTTATCTGTCTGATATTCACCCTGTGATTTATCTGTCTAATATTCACCCTGTGATTTATCTGTCTGATATTAATCCTGTGATTTATCTGTCTGATGTTAACCCTGTGATTTATCTGACTGATATTAACCCTGTCGTTTATCTGTCTGATATTCACCCTGTGATTTATCTGTCTGATATTCACCCTGTGATTTATCTGTCTGATATTAACCCTGTGATTTATCTGTCTGATATTAACCCTGTGATTCATCTGTCTGATATTAACCCTGTGATGTATCTGTCTGATATTAACCCTGTGATTTATCTGTCTGATATTCACCCTGTGATTTATCTGTCTGATATTCACCCTGTGATTTATCTGTCTGATATTAATCCTGTGATTTATCTGTCTGATGTTAACCCTGTGATTTATCTGTCTGTTATTCACTCTGTGATTTATCTGTCTGATATTCACCCTGTGATTTATCTGTCTGATATTAACCCTGTGATTTTTCTGTCTGATATTAACCCTGTGATTTATCTGACTGATATTAACCCTGTCGTTTATCTGTCTTATATTCACCCTGTGATTTATCTGTCTGATATTAACCCTGTGATTGATCTGTCTGATATTAACCCTGTGATTTATCTGTCTGATATTAACCCTCTGATATATCAGTCTGATAATCAACCTTTGATATATCTGTCTGATATTAACCCTGTGATTTATCTGTCTGATATTAACCCTGTGATTTATCTGTCTGATATTCACCCTCTGATGTATCCATCTGATTTTCACCCTGTGATTTATCTGTCTGATATTCACCCTGTGATTTATCTGTCTGATATTAACCCTGTGATATATCTGTCTGATATTAACCCTGTGATTTATCTGTCTGATATTAACCCTGTGATTTATCTGTCTTATATTCACCCTGTGATTTATCTGTCTTATATTCACCCTGTGATTTATCTGTCTGATATTAACCCTGTGATTTATCTGTCTGATATTAACCCTGTGATTCATCTGTCTGATATTAACCCTGTGATGTATCTGTCTGATATTAACCCTGTGATTTATCTGTCTGATATTCACCCTGTGATTTATCTGTCTAATATTCACCCTGTGATTTATCTGTCTGATATTAATCCTGTGATTTATCTGTCTGATGTTAACCCTGTGATTTATCTGACTGATATTAACCCTGTCGTTTATCTGTCTGATATTCACCCTGTGATTTATCTGTCTGATATTCACCCTGTGATTTATCTGTCTGATATTAACCCTGTGATTTATCTGTCTGATATTAACCCTGTGATTCATCTGTCTGATATTAACCCTGTGATGTATCTGTCTGATATTAACCCTGTGATTTATCTGTCTGATATTCACCCTGTGATTTATCTGTCTGATATTAATCCTGTGATTTATCTGTCTGATGTTAACCCTGTGATTTATCTGTCTGTTATTCACTCTGTGATTTATCTGTCTGATATTCACCCTGTGATTTATCTGTCTGATATTAACCCTGTGATTTTTCTGTCTGATATTAACCCTGTGATTTATCTGACTGATATTAACCCTGTCGTTTATCTGTCTTATATTCACCCTGTGATTTATCTGTCTGATATTAACCCTGTGATTGATCTGTCTGATATTAACCCTGTGATTTATCTGTCTGATATTAACCCTGTGATTTATCTGTCTGATGGTCACCGTGTTATTTATCTGTCTGTTATTCACCCTGTGATTTATCTGTCTGATATTAACCCTATGATTTATCTGTCTGATATTAACCCTGTGATTTATCTGTCTGATATTCACCCTGTGATTTATCTGTCTGATATTAACCCTATGATTTATCTGTCTGATATTCACCCTGTGATTTATCTGTCTGATATTAACCCTATGATTTATCTGTCTGATATTAACCCTGTGATTTATCTGTCTGATATTAACCCTCTGATGTATCTGTCTGATAATCACTCTCTGTTATATCAGTCTGATAATCACCCTCTGATATATCAGTCTGATATTCACCCTGTGATTTATCTGTCTGTTATTAACCCTGTGAATTATCTGTCTGATATTCACCCTCTGATGTATCCATCTGATTTTCACCCTGTGATTTATCTGTCTGATATTCACCCTGTGATTTATCTGTCTGATATTAACCCTGTGATTTATCTGTCTGATATTAACCCTATGATATATCTGTCTGATATTAACCCTGTGATTTATCTGTCTGATATTAACCCTGTGATTTATCTGTCTGATATTCACCCTCTGATGTATCCATCTGATTTTCACCCTGTGATTTATCTGTCTGATATTCACCCTGTGATTTATCTGTCTGATATTAACCCTGTGATATATCTGTCTGATATTAACCCTGTGATTTATCTGTCTGATATTAACCCTGTGATTTATCTGTCTTATATTCACCCTGTGATTTATCTGTCTTATATTCACCCTGTGATTTATCTGTCTGATATTAACCCTGTGATTTATCTGTCTGATATTAACCCTGTGATTTATCTGTCTGATATTAACCCTGTGATTTATCTGTCTTATATTCACCCTGTGATTTATCTGTCTGATATTAACCCTGTGATTTATCTGTCTGATATTAACCCTGTGATTTATCTGTCTGATATTAACCCTGTGATGCATCTGTCTGATATTCACCCTGTGATTTATCTGTCTGATATTCACCCTGTGATTTATCTGTCTGATATTAATCCTATGATTTATCTGTCTGATATTCACCCTGTGATTTATCTGTCTGATATTAACCCTGTGATTTATCTGTCTGATATTAACCCTGTGATTTATCTGTCTGTTATTCACCCTGTGATTTATCTGTCTGATATTCACCCTGTGATTTATCTGTCTGATATTAACCCTGTGATTTATCTGTCTGATATTAACCCTGTGATTTATCTGTCTGTTATTCACCCTGTGATGTATCTGTCTGATATTAACCCTGTGATTTATCTGTCTGATAGTCACCCTGTGATTTATCTGTCTGTTATTAACCCTATGATTTATCTGTCTGATATTCACCCTGTGATTTTTCTGTCTGATATTAACCCTGTGATTTATCTGTCTGATATTAACCCTGTGATTTATCTGTCTGATATTAACCCTGTGATTTATCCTTCTGATATTAACCCTGTGATTTATCTGTCTGATATTCACCCTGTGATTTATCTGTCTGATATTAACCCTGTGATTTATCTGTCTGATATTCACCCTGTGATTTATCTGTCTGATATTAAGCCTATGATTTATCTGTCTGATATTCACCCTGTGATTTATCTGTCTGATATTCACCCTGTGATTTATCTGTCTGATATTAAGCCTATGATTTATCTGTCTGATATTCACCCTATGATTTATCTGTCTGATATTCACCCTGTGATTTATCTGTCTGATACCAACCCTGTGATTTATCTTCTGATATTAACCCTGTGATTTATCTGTCTGATATTAACCCTGTGATTTATCTGTCTGATATTCACCCTGTGATTTTTCTGTCTGATACTAACCCTGTGATTTATCTTCTGATATTAACCCTGTGATTTATCTGTCTGTTATTAACCCTGTGATTGATCTGTCTGTTATTCACCCTGTGATTTATCTGTCTGATATTAACCCTGTGATTTATCTGTCTGATATTCACCCTGTGATTTTTCTGTCTGATATTCACCCTGTGATTTATCTGTCTGATATTAACCCTGTGATTTATCTGTCTGATATTAACCCTGTGATTTATCTGTCTGATATTAACCCTGTGATTTATCTGTCTGTTATTCACCCTGTGATGTATCTGTCTGTTATTCACCCTGTGATTTATCGGTCTGATATTCACCCTGTGATTTTTCTCTCTGATATTCACCCTATGATGTATCTATTTTACAGCCTGAACGAATGAACTGCATCCATCGGGTGAATTCTAACCTTCAATCCCTCACAGTTCTGTTCTTTTGCCCGTTGTAGGAGCAGAGAGCTGTAAACGCCAGGGAGAGTACTGGAGGTGGCTCCCCACAAATTGTGCAGCTTATCGGAACTGGTCGTATTGCCGCCGCACTTCAAATTTCTGCAATTTTTACTACCCGCCCTACCCCAACCCACCTGCTCTTGGGGATTAAAATTCCCCCCATACAGTCCATGATCAAGGAAGTTACGATAAACCATTATAAAACACTGGTTCGGCCCAACCCGCAGTATTGTGTTCAATTCTGGGCACCAAACTTTAGGAAGGATGTGAAGGCCTTGGAGAGGGTGCAGAGGAGATTTACTAGAATGGTTCCAGGGATGAGGGACTTCAGTTACGGTGGGTAGACTGGAGAAGCTGGGGTTGTTCTCCTTGGAACAGAGAAGGTTGAAGGGAGATTTGACAGAGGTGTTCAAAATCATAAGGGATTTTGATAAAGGAGATTGGGAGAATCTGTTTCCAGTGGCAGAAGGGTCGGTAACCAGAGCACACGGATTTAAGGTGATTGGCAAAAAAAAACAGTGGGGAGATGAGAATTTTTTTTACGCTGTAAATTGTTCTGATTTGGAATGCACTGCCTGAAAGGATGGAAGCTGATTCAATAATAACTTTCAGAAGGGAATTGGATTAATACTTGGGAAGGAAAATTTGTAGGGCTACGGGGAAAGAGCAGGGAAGCAGGACTCATTGGACAGTTCTTTCACAGAGCTGTCACAGGCACGATGGCCTCCTTCTGTGCTGTATCATTGTCTGGTGGTGGGGGTGCTGAGGGCTGTTATTTCACCCGTATACCGAAACCGAAAATAGTGACTGCTGCACGAGATAGTGAAATAACCAGC
Organism: Heptranchias perlo; assembly: GCF_035084215.1. Taxonomy (NCBI): domain Eukaryota; kingdom Metazoa; phylum Chordata; class Chondrichthyes; order Hexanchiformes; family Hexanchidae; genus Heptranchias; species Heptranchias perlo. Next base: position 31,497 of record NW_027139235.1, on the reverse strand, counting down.
CCTCCCTGCCCCATTCTGTGAAGTGAAAACCACTGGTCTCAGAGCATGACCGCAAGGTTTAACTCCCCACATGGGATCCCTCTCTTGGGGTGTGTCTTTCTTCCACTTGGACTCTGCTCCCGATACCACGTGAGGGACAGGGCCCTCACCATGTCGGGAATGGTGGTCATTGGCCATGATGGTCTCCGAGGTGACGGACTGGCCCCCGATTTTAACCTCTGTGCAAAGCATCAGCCGCAGGCACCCGTATACAGAGCAACATCCCCATCTGCTGCCTCAGCGTGACATTGCAAGGGCTCAGTTGCTGCAAATTGGATCAGTGACACTGATCTGGCAATCCTTATACGTGAGTACACAGTGCATGACTCACCCAGGTGTACGCAGTACCCGTGTATGTGATCCTCACCTGTGTGTGCAGTTCCGTGTATGTAATCCTTACAGGTATGTGAAGTACCCGTGTATGTAATACTTACAGGTATGTGAAGTACGCGTGTATGTAATCCTTACAGGTATGTGAAGTACCCATGTATGTAATCCTTACAGGTATGTGAAGTACCCATGTATGTAATCCTTACAGGTATGAGAAGTACCCATGTATGTCATCCTTACAGGTATGTGAAGTACCCGTGTATGTAATCCTTACAGGTATGAGAAGTACCCATGTATGTAATCCTTACAGGTATGTGAAGTACCCATGTATGTAATCCTTACAGGTATGAGAAGTACCCATGTATGTCATCCTTACAGGTATGTGAAGTACCCGTGTATGTAATCCTTACAGGTATGTGAAGTACCCATGTATGTAATCCTTACAGGTATGAGAAGTACCCATGTATGTAATCCTTACAGGTATGTGAAGTACCCATGTATGTAATCCTTACAGGTATGAGAAGTACCCATGTATGTCATCCTTACAGGTATGTGAAGTACCCATGTATGTCATCCTTACAGGTATGTGAAGTACCCATGTATGTAATCCTTACAGGTATGTGAAGTACCCATGTATATGATCCTTACATGTTGTGCAGTACCCGTGTATGAGATCCTTACATGTGTGGTCTTTACAGGTGTGTGCAGTATTAATGCATGTGGTCTTTACAGGTGTGTGCAGTATTAATGCATGTGGTCCTTACAGGTGTGTGCAGTATTAATGCATGTGGTCCTTACAGGTGTGTGCAGTATTAATGCATGTTTAAGTGGTTTTCCCGGGCGTACCGAAAACACACCTCTTACTCTCAGTTCTGGAACGATAGGGATTATAAGGACAGATCAGACTCGGACACATGTTTTTGGGCTCAACCCTATTGTGTTTAATAAGATTAACAATAACACTAGTGAACAGCACAAACAGTACAACCCTGGCTCGTCCAATAAGTCCTCCCTTGCTAAATTACCACGGCCTAATAAGAGAACCCTCCCGTGAAATAAACTAACACAGGACCACCCACCCCCAGCACTAAAACCCTCTAAGGTTTGGTTGGGACTTACAATCACCCCCTCACACAGCTCAGTGATCTTGTGGATGTGTCGGTGCAGGCAATGTGCTCACCCCGATTGCTTGCAGTTTCTTCCTGCACGTCTCACTCCTGGTTCCGTACCGCCGACACAATGTCCAAGTTCCAGTTTGAGTCGAGGTCCGTTAATGAGGGATGAAGAGCAGCGCTCAGTTTCTGGCGTTGTTCCATTGAATCGAGCCCAGCCCCACTCGGGAGACTCGCTGTAGAGTGATGCTGAGGAGAAGAGAGCAGAGAGCAGAGAGCAGAGCAGAGAATAGCGCAGAGCCGAGCAAAGCACAGCGCAGAGAGCAGAGAGCAGAGCGCAGAGAGCAGAGAGCAGAGCGCAGAGCAGAGAGCAGAGAGCAGAGCAGAGAATAGTGCAGAGCCGAGCAAAGCACAGCGCAGAGAGCAGAGAGCAGAGAGCAGAGCGCAGAGCAGAGTTCAGCGCAGAGAGCATAGAGCAGAGAGCAGAGAGCATAGCCGAGCAGAGCCGATACTGATCGGTGTATTGATCAGGTGATCTGTCTGGACCCCCCTCCCTCCACCCTGTGGCCTGGACTGACTCATAACCTTTGAAATCTTTGTGAAAAATGCTATTTCGTTATCCCACACCCAGGCCTTGTACCTGGAGGGACAATGGGTGCTGATTACTGGGTGTCTGTCCTTTCCTGAGCTGATGGCCCCCATTAGCAGGTAATGGGTTCAATCTCAAACCGATCTTGCTTAACTGTCTTCTCTCCTGGAAGACAATGGGCCGGCCGTCTCCTGCCTTCCACCAGTTTCAGTTGGGACTGAGTGTCTCTGAGTTCCCTCTCGGGGTATTGTTCCCAGTAATTATGTTACTGGGTTCCCTCCCACCCACCCTGTCAGTGTGAAATGTCCGTTTCTATATGAATGCACCTTAGTCAGGTTAGCCTGGCTTGAAACTCCTGCCACTCAATCCCATTCCACTCCCACAAGCTTGCCGAACAGTACAGTTCTTTCTTGGGGGTATTGGATTGGATTTAAAATATGATAGGCATAGGAAAATAGGAACATAGGAACAGGAGTAGGCCATTCAGCCCCTCGTGCCTGCTCCACCATTTGATAAGATCATGGCTGATCTGTGATCTAACTCCATATACCTGCCTTTGGCCCATATCCCTTAATACCTTTGGTTGCCAAAAAGCTATCTATCTCAGATTTAAATTTAGCAATTGAGCTAGTATCAATTGCCGTTTGCGGAAGAGAGTTCCAAACTTCTACCACCCTTTGTGTGTAGAAATGTTTTCTAATCTCGCTCCTGAAAGGTCTGGCTCTAATTTTTAGACTGTGCCCCCTACTCCCAGAATCCCCAACCAGCGGAAATAGTTTCTCTCTATCCACCCTATCTGTTCCCCTTAATATCTTATAAACTTCGATCAGATCACCCCTTAACCTTCTAAACTCTAGAGAATACAACCCCAATTTGTGTAATCTCTCCTCGTAACTTAACCCTTGAAGTCCGGGTATCATTCTAGTAAACCCACGCTGCACTCCCTCCAAGGCCAATATGTCCTTCTGAAGGTGCGGTGCCCAGAACTGCTCACAGTACTCCAGGTGCGGTCTAACCAGGGTTTTGTATAGCTGCAGCATAACTTCTGCCCCCTTGTACTCTAGTCCTCGAGATATAAAGGCCAGCATTCCATTAGCCTTATTGATTATTTTCTGCATCTGTTCATGACACTTCAATGATCTATGTACCTGAACCCCCAAGTCCCTTTGGATATCCACTGTTTTTAACTTTTTACCATTTAGAAAGTACCCTGTTCTATCCTTTTTTGATCCAAAGTGGATGACCTCACATTTGTCTCCATTGAATTCCATTTGCCACAGTTTTGCCCATTCACCTAATCTATCAATATCGCTTTGTAATTTTATGTTTTCATCTACACTGCTTACAATGCCACCAATCTTTGTGTCATCGGCAAACTTAGATATGAGACTTTCTATGCCTTCATCCAAGTTGTTAATAAATATTGTGAATAATTGAGGCCCCAAGACAGATCCCTGCGGGACTCCACTAGTCACATCCTGCCAATATGAGTACCTACCCTTTATCCCTACTCTCTGTCGCCTTTCGCTCAGCCAACTTCCTAACCAAGTCCGTACTTTTCCCTCGATTCCATGGGCTTCCATCTTAGCTAACAGTCTCTTATGTGGGACTTTATCAAATGCCTTCTGGAAGTCCATATAAATAACATCCATTGACATTCCCCTGTCCACTACTTTAGTCACCTCTTCAAAAAATTCAATCAGGTTTGTCAGGCACGACCTACCTTTCACAAATCCATGCTGGCTCTCTCTGATTAACTGAAAATTCTCGAGGTGTTCAGTCACCCTATCCTTAATTATAGACTCCAGCATTTTCCCCCACAACAGATGTTAGGCTAACTGGTCTATAATTCCCCGGTTTCCCTCTCTCTCCTTCCTTAAAAAGCGGAGTGACATGTGCAATTTTCCAATCTAGAGGGACAGTTCCTGAATCTAGAGAACTTTGAAAGATTCATAAAAATGGCCTGAACGCTGGTGCTACATTCCCCCCTTTGATATTTCGTCATCAAAACCAGAAATATCACGAATTTCGTGGTCTTTGCCGCGGGAGGTGCATTGTGGGTCTCAACCAAACCGTACATTACTGATCAATGACCCGTTTCTTATACCAGACAAACAATTCAATTCAACACACTCACAGGCAGATAAACTCCTGGTCACCCTTTCATTAGGGCCTCCCAGTGATTTCAGAGAGCTTTCCTTCTCTTTTTACAGGATAACTTTAACAGCTAAGACACCATGATTAGTTGTCCTATTACTATTGTGTGTGAAACTATTCAGATCCATGGCAGGATCTCGACATTCAAACCAAAGTCCCACCAGGACGGTGAAGCCATTTCTTTTATTTCTTCCCCCGCTTCCCTGTTCCGTTGTGCGAGGGTGTAGAAGTGTTTTTGAGAGAGTTCAACTTTCCTTATTAGTTTTGTGAGGTATTCGGGCAGAGGAGGAATTTCATACCCGAACCGTGTTACGTGTTGCTGCAGGTCCTGTACCGTGTTGTTCACCGTGAGGTCATAGAGTCATAGAGTCATAGAGTCATACAGCACGGATAGAGGCCCTTCGGCCCATCGTGAGGTGCACCGTGTTGTTCACCGTGAGGTGCACCGCGTCCTTCACCGTGAGGTGCACCGCGTCCTTCACCGTGAGGTGCACCGCGTCCTTCACCGTGAGGTGCACCGCGTCCTTCACCGTGAGGTGCACCGCGTCCTTCACCGAGAGGTGCACCGCGTCGTTCACCGTGAGGTGCACCGCGTCCTTCACCGTGAGGTGCACCGCGTCCTTCACCGTGAGGTGCACCGCGTCCTTCACCGTGAGGTGCACCGCGTCCTTCACCGTGAGGTGCACCGCGTCCTTCACCGTGAGGTGCACCGCGTCCTTCACCGTGAGGTGCACCGCGTCGTTCACCGTGAGGTGCACCGCGTCGTTCACCGTGAGGTGCACCGCGTCCTTCACCGTGAGGTGCACCGCGTCCTTCACCGTGAGGTGCACCGCGTCCTTCACCGTGAGGTGCACCGCGTCCTTCACCGTGAGGTGCACCGCGTCGTTCACCGTGAGGTGCACCGCGTCGTTCACCGTGAGGTGCACCGCGTCCTTCACCGTGAGGTGCACCGCGTCCTTCACCGTGAGGTGCACCGCGTCCTTCACCGTGAGGTGTACCGAGTTGTTCACCGTGAGGTGCACCGCGTCCTTCACCGTGAGGTGCACCGCGTCCTTCACCGTGAGGTGCACCGCGTCCTTCACCGTGAGGTGTACCGCGTCCTTCACCGTGAGGTGCACCGCGTCGTTCACCGTGAGGTGCACCGCGTCCTTCACCGTGAGGTGCACCGCGTCGTTCACCGTGAGGTGCACCGCGTCCTTCACCGTGAGGTGCACCGCGTCCTTCACCGTGAGGTGCACCGTGTCGTTCACCGTGAGGTGTACCACGTCGTTCACCGTGAGGTGTACCGCGTCCTTCACCGTGAGGTGCACCGCGTCCTTCACCGTGAGGTGTACCGCGTCCTTCACCGTGAGGTGCACCGCGTCCTTCACCGTGAGGTGTACCGCGTCCTTCACCGTGAGGTGTACCGCGTCCTTCACCGTGAGGTGCACCGCGTCCTTCACCGTGAGGTGCACCGCGTCCTTCACCGTGAGGTGCACCGCGTCGTTCACCGTGAGGTGCACCGCGTCCTTCACCGTGAGGTGCACCGCGTCCTTCACCGTGAGGTGCACCGTGTCGTTCACCGTGAGGTGTACCGCGTCCTTCACCGTGAGGTGCACCGTGTCCTTCACCATGAGGTGTACCGCGTCCTTCACCGTGAGGTGCACCGTGTCCTTCACCGTGAGGTGCACCGCGTCCTTCACCGTGAGGTGCATCGCGTCCTTCACCGTGAGGTGCACCGCGTCCTTCACCGTGAGGTGTACCGTGTTGTTCACCGTGAGGTGCACCGCGTCGTTCACCGTGAGGTGCACCGTGTCCTTCACCGTGAGGTGTACCGTGTCGTTCACCGTGAGGTGCACCGCGTCCTTCACCGTGAGGTGCACCGTGTCCTTCACCGTGAGGTGCACCGCGTCCTTCACCGTGAGGTGTACCGTGTCCTTCACCGTGAGGTGAACCGCGTCCTTCACCGTGAGGTGTACCGCGTCCTTCACCGTGAGGTGCACCGCGTCCTTCACCGTGAGGTGCACCGCGTCCTTCACCGTGAGGTGCACCGTGTCGTTCACCGTGAGGTGTACCGTGTCGTTCACCGTGAGGTGCACCGCGTCCTTCACCGTGAGGTGCACCGCGTCCTTCACCGTGAGGTGCACCGCGTCCTTCACCGTGAGGTGCATCGCGTCCTTCACCGTGAGGTGCACCGCGTCCTTCACCGTGAGGTGTACCGTGTTGTTCACCGTGAGGTGCACCACGTCGTTCACCGTGAGGTGCACCGTGTCCTTCACCGTGAGGTGCACCGTGTCGTTCACCGTGAGGTGCACCGCGTCCTTCACCGTGAGGTGCACCGCGTCCTTCACCGTGAGGTGCACCGCGTCCTTCACCGTGAGGTGCACCGTGTTGTTCACCGTGAGGTGCACCGTGTCCTTCACCGTGAGGTGCACCGTGTCCTTCACCGTGAGGTGCACCGCGTCCTTCACCGTGAGGTGCACCGCGTCCTTCACCGTGAGGTGCACCGCGTCCTTCACCGAGAGGTGCACCGTGTCCTTCACCGTGAGGTGTACCGTGTCCTTCACCGTGAGGTGCACCGCGTTGTTCACCGTGAGGTGCACCGCGTCCTTCACCGTGAGGTGTACCGTGTCCTTCACCGTGAGGTGCACCGCATTGTTCACCGTGAGGTGCACCGTGTTGTTCACCGTGAGGTGCACCGCGTCCTTCACCGTGAGGTGCACCGCGTCCTTCACCGTGAGGTGTACCGCGTCCTTCACCGTGAGGTGTACCGTGTCCTTCACCGTGAGGCGCACCGTGTCGTTCACCGTGAGGTACACCGCGTCCTTCACCGTGAGGTGCACCGCGTCCTTCACCGTGAGGTGCACCGTGTCGTTCACCGTGAGGTGCACCGCGTCCTTCACCGTGAGGTGTACCGCGTCCTTCACCGTGAGGTGTACCGTGTCCTTCACCGTGAGGCGCACCGTGTCGTTCACCGTGAGGTACACCGCGTCCTTCACCGTGAGGTGCACCGCGTCCTTCACCGTGAGGTGCACCGTGTCGTTCACCGTGAGGTGCACCGCGTCCTTCACCGTGAGGTGCACCGCGTCCTTCACCGTGAGGTGCACCGCGTCCTTCACCGTGAGGTGCACCGCGTCCTTCACCGTGAGGTGCACCGTGTTGTTCACCGTGAGGTGCACCGCGTCCTTCACCGTGAGGTGCACCGCGTCCTTCACCGTGAGGTGCACCGCGTCGTTCACCGTGAGGTGCACCGTGTCCTTCACCGTGAGGTGCACCGCGTCCTTCACCGTGAGGTGCACCGCGTCCTTCACCGTGAGGTGCACCGCGTCCTTCACCGTGAGGTGCACCGCGTCCTTCACCGTGAGGTGCACCGTGTTGTTCACCGTGAGGTGCACCGCGTCCTTCACCGTGAGGTGTACCGCGTCCTTCACCGTGAGGTGCACCGCGTCGTTCACCGTGAGGTGCACCGTGTCCTTCACCGTGAGGCGCACCGCGTCCTTCACCGTCAGGCGCACCGCGTCCTTCACCGTGAGGCGCACCGCATCCTTCACCGTCAGGCGCACCGCGTCCTTCACCGTGAGGCGCACCGCGTCCTTCACCGTGAGGCGCACCGTGTCCTTCACCGTCAGGCGCACCGCGTCCTTCACCGTGAGGCGCACCGTGTCCTTCACCGTCAGGCGCACTGCGTCCTTCACCGTGAGGTGCACCGCGTCGTTCACTGTGAGATGTGCCGTGTCCTTCACCGTGAGGCGCACCGCGTCCTTCACCGTGAGGCGCACCGTGTCCTTCACCGTGAGGCGCACCGCGTCGTTCACCGTCAGGCGCACCGTGGTGAAGTCTGAAATGGGGATGATGCGCTCTTGCACCACCTGAACCCCTGTGTAGGGTTTGAAGCAGAAAGTTTTGTCGGTGACAGGACACCAAGTGTAGTTGTGTACCCGATACTGGTCCACGCTCGTTGTGACACACTGCGTCCCGTTGCCCGTGTATGCTACCTGGGGTGGAGCGCGGCTCTGGGCCATCACCTCCACGGTGCAATTGATGGGCTCCGCACGGTCCGATTCAAACCCACACACTGGTCGATCGAACGTGTTCAGGTGCTGGGGACACACCACCACGTGCGCGCCCCTGCTCTGGCACCCCTTGAGGTCAGTGCCGGTCATGGTGTGCTCCCACTTTATTACAAACGGTGGGGCCCCATGATGCCGGACGTGCACCCCGTTCCTCAGGACACCAATGTTTTCTACCCAGTATACTGGTGCTGGCCGCGGGTGACCTGCCCATTACCGGCATCCGGAGTCCAATCCCCGTTACTGTGTGGTTGGACTGGCCACAATCAACTGGAACAGGGGATGCCTCTGAGGCCAGTCGGAGTTGACACGGGCTCATCAGATTATCATACGGGCTCAGTGCAGTGAGGTGCTGGTTGCTAACCCAGGAAGGGACGCGACCTTGCTGCAGGTCCTTTAAATTACTGTGCCCTTCGTTCAGCAACCACGCACCGTACAACACACACCCATCATTACTAGCTGCCTGTGCCAACACATTCTGATCCTCCCTGATCAAACTATTGATCATCTGAGTGTGAGCCTCCAGCTCGGCACGAACTCCTTTAAATGTCACAGCCTGGTGCTCCCGTAACTCTGACCCCTCTAGCTCGTTACTCTCCCCCAGTATCTTTTGCAGCTGGTCCCTTAAAGTGTTGACCTGTATCTGCAGCTGTGCATCGTCCAAAGTGTTTATCAGAGACGTTCCTGTGCTAAACGCTGTGGCAGCATCGTTGAACACCCCTCTCCTCTGCTTCCCCGAACCAACGCGACTGTATTTAACGTATATATAACCCCTCCTGACTCTCATCCCCGTAACTTTGCTCGTAAAACTGGCAGAACATTTCTTTCAACAAGGTCTCATCCTCTCTCCATGTGTCCTGGTCCGACCAGAATTCTGAGCACGCTCAGTCTTAGGGTTGTCTCCATTTTACTTCTCCGGTTTCTTCTGATTTCTACATTAAGACAAACAGATACAGCAACACCGTTCTGAGAGAGGTTTCTCCTCCACAGGTCTGGCTTTTGTTATTTATATATATATATATATATATATATCAATACAGTTTGATCTGCGTTATCGAGTGCCCCCGGTTAAAACCTTTCCAGCTGGGGCCTCTTGCAGCTCGCGGTCGGTGAGTAAGGAGGTGTCCATGGCACCCTAGGCCGTGGTATCTGACTGCTTCTCCTTCCCGCCCCGTCCTCCAGGTGATCATCATCGTCCCACACCATGGGAGGAAGACCCGCATTCACCAGGCTCATTATCCTGCCCTGGTTTCTCTTTGCCTTTGTTTCCCCTCCTCGGGGTTAAACAACTTGCACTGGTTGATGTGATACTATTTTGTGCGTTTCGGGAGTCTCACTGCATATACCATGGGGCTCGCCTTATCCACGATGTTATAAGGCCCCATGTACAGTGCCTCGAATGCCCCTACGCGGGTATAGTTCCTGACCATTACCTGGTCTCCCACTTTCTACTCGTGGGTTCTGTGGGGCTCCAGCAGCAACTGATTTTTCCGGCGCTGGCTCCCCAGGTTACCGGTTGCCTGCCAGTGAATCTGTTTTCAAACAGATTCTGGACAAACCTGCCCCTGTTTACCTTCCCTGACCTGAGCTTCTGTGAGGATCAGCACCAACACGTGGGCATAATCCTCCCGGTCATGAGCTGATGTGGGGAGTACCCTGTGCTTCTGAAAGAAAGACTGAGGAAGGAGATAAGCCTGTTCCCGCAGAGATGGGACGAGGTCTTGCCTTTAGTTTTAATGGGTGTCCGAGCCAGCACCTCCAGAAGCACAGGGTACTCCCCACATCAGCTCATGTCCGGGAGGATTATGCCCACGTGTTGGTGCTGATCCTCACAGAAGCTCAGGTCAGGGAGGTAAACAGGGGCAGGTTCGTCCAGAATCTGTTTGAAAACAGATTCACTGGCAGGCAACCGGTAACCTGGGGAGCCAGCACCGGAAAGATCGGTTGCTGCTGGAGCCCCACAGAACCCACGAGTGGAAGGTGGGAGACCAGGTAATGGTCAGGAACTATACCCGCGTAGGGGCATTCGAGGCACTGTACATGGGGCCTTATAACATCGTGGATAAGGCGAGCCCCATGGTTCATGTACGCCACAATCCACGATGACTGGGGTTGTGAGCCACATGCCACTTTCCTTGTACTCCCTGAAGTTTTAAGGTGGCCTGCATCACCTTCCCCGTGAAATGGACCTGTGGCAGTCCCCATCGGGAGGACATTTCCTTCACTAGGATCCTAGCTGTCGCTAGTGCCGTGAATACGTCCACCAGGACTAAGCAGTACTTGTTACCTGCTTTAGTGGTGGGTAGTGGTCTGATGAAATCAACCTGCAGGGACTGCCATGGTCCCTCTACCCTTCTGGTGTGTCCAATGGGGGCTTTTCTGCGCTGAGGATTGGGCTTGTTAGCCGCGCACACCAAGCAATTCGCACAGAATTCCTCGACTTCCTCCCTGAGATGGGGCCACCACCCCGTCTCCTCTGCCCTTTGCCAGGTAGTTTCCGGCCCTGGGTGTCTCACTCCCGGGACCCCGTGGGCCGACTGGAGGGACTCCTCCTGGTGCTGTGCTGGAACTATCCGACGAGCCCCCTTGAAAAGCATCCCCTCCTTAACCGTGATGTCCCTTGCCCCGGTTCGCCGTTCTCCCTTTTTACAAGGACGGCCTTAAGTACGGGATCCTGCGCTTGGACTTGTGTTAAGTTCGGGGCCAAAGCTACCCCCTGTGTGCCTCCCTTGTCCCGGATTGCTGCTACCGGACCTGCTCTGTACGGATCCCAGAATACTCCTTCCCTGGCCCCCTGGTCTGCCTTTTGGTTGCCCTCCCACTTGGGCTCTGTCTTTGAATGGGCTTTGACCTTATGAATGTAGTAATCTCCCCGAGTGCCCGTGACTTCTAAAATTCTCATCTAGGGACTTCCCATCTGCGGACTTGAGACCGTGCCTGGCCCAAATGGCCCAGTACTCCATGCATGAATTACAGGTGAACATGGAATCCGAGCAGATGGTATACGGGGTGGGGAACTCGTCGGGGTGGGTAACCACGTCCGCCACCGCCGACAGTTCGGTGTGCTGAGCACTCAGGGTGCCGGGGAGTTTAATGGCCTTCACTACCTTAGCTGTGGGGTCATAAATCCCGCACCCAGTGGGACGCTCCCCGTTCACCACCGCACTGGACCCGTCTACGGAGATGTCCCGGCCTGTCGGGTGTATCCCGGCCCGGAATCCCACATCTATGTCCCCACACCCCTTCTACAGTACATGCATGGGCAGTCCCTGGGTAGAGTAAATTCATAGCCAGCTTTGGCTCTCTCAACCCCTGCACTCTCAGATTCACTTGCGCGAGCAATGAAGTCCAGCGAGCAACACGGGCACTGCTCACTGCTCACTGCTCCGTCCTTTATCCTCCCGTCTAACAACATCTGAGTGGGGGTGTGGTGAGTTAGTAAAGTTATCGGGGATGATCCCGTAAAGAGCTGGGAGCACTTTACGGCCCAGTGCGTGGCCAGGTGATGCCTCTCGCAGTTGGAGTATCCCCTTTCTATCTCAGTGAGAACCTTTGAGGAGTAGACCACGGGTCGTAGCTTGCCGTGCCGCGCCTGGAGCAACACCGTGCTCAAGCTATGCTACCTGGCTGCTACCGTTCCTCACTACCGTTGATGGCTCCCAACGCGGGTGCCGTCTGTAAATTCTCCTTGAGGCGGGTGACCACTTCCTGGCAGTTCTGGTCCCACTCCCACCCGACTCCCTTGGGGAGGAGCCGTGGCAGAGGGGCTGCCGTGGCTGCGTAACCCTCTATAAAGTCCCTGCAGTACCCTGTGAGTCCCAGGAAGGATCTGACCCCGGTTATATCCTTGGGGACCGGTAACTCCTGGACTGCCTTTCTTTTTGCCTCATCTATCGCTCGCTCACCAGCTCTTACGGTCAACCCGAGGAATTTGACTTCCTCCCGACCGATGTGGGCTTTCTTTGGGTTCACTTTAAACCCTGTCTCCTGCAACAGCCTCAACAGCTCGTCCAGCAGTGGCCCGTGCTCCTCCCTCTCCCCCCGCGGAGAACAGAAGCAAGTCGTCCACATGCTGGATTAGCCGGTTGGATCGGCTGAAGCCTCTGAGTGCGTCTGCCACACACTGGTGAAATACGGAGGGGCTGTTCTGAAACCCCTGGGGAAGGCATGTCCAGGTGTACTGTTGCCCTTTAAATGTAAAGGGCAAATTTGTACTGGTCTTCCCGTTTAAGGGGAATCGACCAGAACCCACTGGAGATATCCAGCACCGTGAAAGTGGTTGCAGTCGCTGGAATGCTCCCTATGAGGTCAGCAGGCTGGGATATTTTTATTGAGCGCACGATAGTCCACGGTGGCTCTCCACGACTGGTCGGGCTTCTTAACCGGCCAAAGTGATGAGTTTACGTGGGTGGCGATCGGCCTCAACGCCTCCTGTTCTACGAGGGATTTCAGTGCCGTCTCTAAGTCGGCTTCTGCCTCTCTGGGGAAACTGTACTGTTCCTGTGGCCGTGACATGGGGTGCCCTTGCACCCTGACTTCTACCCCTGTCACCCTGCCACAGTCGTGTTTGTGAGTGGCGAATGCGGGGAGGTTGTCCCGCACGTTGGCCTGATATTTGGCTGGGGTATTACAGACCAACTGCTCCAGGTCGTAATTCCCCTTGGGCTTCATAGTACACACATTACCCCTTCCTTCCCTATCTCTTGGGATCACTAGCACCTCCTCGGCTTTATCTGAATCCACTGCCCCCCCATAGGCAGTGATTCCTTAAATCCACAATCACTCTGTTGGCTAACATAAAGTCAGCCCCGAGGACTCCTGACCCTGGCTGTTCCCATTGCACCAGGTGGTCTGGAGGGATCCTAGTTCTATGGCCAGGGGTTTTGAGATTGCCCCAGCCTGCTCATTCCCCTGTGAACCCCACGAGGCTGAATGAGACCCTGCTAGACCAGGGTGAGTTGGTTGGGTTTTTTGAATGGACCACTGTACTGGAAGCCCCCGGTGTCCACCAAATGTTTCCTCTGCACCGTCTCCACCCCCATCCTTACACTGGGCCTGCCCCACTCATCGTACGTGAGCGGACACAGGTACTCGGGCTGGGCGTGTTCTAGTCAGGGTGGGGGGGTGCGTACGAGTGCTGTGGGCGCTTCACTGCTCACGGCAGCGTCTTACTTGCCTTTGTCCTTCCCCATAGCCTTCCGTAGGGCGGCCACCAGAAGCTCGAACGACCCGTCGGTCGTCCCCTCTGCCTCTGTAACACGTGGCTTTTGAGTCGAGGTACGTGTGCTGCACAGAGAGAAGGCCTTCGTGAACCAGATTGATGGGAGGAAGTGGACACTGTACAGCAGCCCCGAGCTAAGGGAAGGGGTGACCGTGTGGCCAATAGTCATGCTCAATTTTTAAAAGCCGCTCTAGGGGAGGGGGAGTGGTGGTGGGGAGGGGAGACGGCAGGTGAACACTGACTTGCCTTGGAGCTGGCCTTCTGAAGCTGCCGAATAGGATTATGTTTGAGGCACACATACCCTCAGCATTCCAAAGCACGGTTATGGTTTCTATACACAAGAAGGGGGAATCCCAGTCAGTCAGAAACCTTCTGAGGAATCTGATGATCTCTTGCTGTTTAAGTGGTTCTTCCGATTGTTACGGAGTGCCTGTCAGATGCTCTGGAGGACAGCAGGGCAATCAGAAAGGGACAGATAGGATTTCACTCCGATGAGGAATGTGTAGGGCAGGTTCTGGCTTTATACGAGATCACAGAACGATGCAGGGCTCAGGGGAAACTCAATGAGGCTTTCATCAGCTTCCAACTGCTAATCAGTCCTCATGGATGTGGGAGTGCTTGGCCAAATCTTGGATTTTATCTGGGACGTATACTCCAAGATCCACCTAAGGGTAGATGAAAGACTCGCTGGACCCATCCCTCTTGAAAGGGGAGTGAGACAAGGTTGTCACCCATCCTATTCACCGTCTTCATTGATGCTGTGCTGGACCACACTGTAATGGGCCAACCGGACAGTGCATTCCATAAGCATGTCTATAAGTATCACAAGGCTGCTGTTTGCAGGTAATACTAGAGATCTGGTGCCCTTCCCTTCACCATCTTGAATAGTGGGCTAATGGTGGGGACCCTCCAAGTGTAACAATGAGGTCTGCATGGCTCGAGAGTGGGTCCTGAGTTAGTGATTGTTAGATACAACGGGCACCTCTGGGACTTTGGAGCTCAGGTGGATACCAGGTTCTGCCTGGACACAGTCCTACATGGCTGCACTGAGAAGGGACAAAAAAAGGGCACTGTGGTCTTTCTTAAGCGACAGCAAAGTCCCAGTGCAGGTTAAGCTCGTGGTATATTAAGGCACGCCCAAACAGTTCTCCATCATGGTGTAGAACTGCCAGGAGTGCAGAGAGAGGCTCCACCCGCTCCACCAGCCACATTGGTGGCAAAAAGAGACGGTGACTGCAAGGGATGGAGGGCAGTGCAGGAATCCTCTGGGAGTGGGGCACTCTCAAACTGGTTTTCAGTGACGACACCTCGGGGGAGTGCAGTCCAGAGCACATCATCGGCACCATGGGGCAAATGACTGCCTGGAGGGGCACAGCGAAGTGTAGGAATGCAGTTGTCATAGGGGATAGTTGTCATAGGTGATAGTTGTCTGGAACAATATGTCGAGGAACCAACTAGGGAACAATCTATTTTAGATCTAGTGTTGTGTAATGAGACAGGGTTAATTAGTAATCTTATAGTTAAGGATCCTCTGGGGCAGAGTGATCATAATATGATAGAATTTCATATTGAGTTTGAGAGTGATGTAGTTAAGTCTGAAACTCGGGTCTTAAATTTAACTAAAGCCAATTACGTAGGTATGAGGGGCGAGTTGGGTATGGTTGATTGGGAAATTAGATTAAAAGATATGACGGTAGATAAACAATGGCGAATATTGCAAGAAATAATTCATAATTCTCAATGAATATACTTTCCCTTGAGGAATAAAAACTCCACAGGAAAAGTGATCTAACTGTGACTAACAAGAGAAGTTAAGGATAGTATTCGATTAAAAAAGAAGCTTACAATGTTGCCAAAAAGAGTAGTAAGTCTGAGGATTGGGAGGGTTTTAGAAATCAGCAAAGGATGACCAAGAAATTGATAAAGAGAGAGAAAATAGAATATGAGAGTAAACTAGCAATAAATATAAAAACCGATTGTAAGAGCTTCTACAAGTAAGTATAAAGGAGGAGATTAGTGAAAGTAAACGTTGGTCCCTTAGAGGCTGAGACTGGAGAAATAATAATGGGGAATCAGGAAATGGCAGAGAAGTTAAACAAATATTTTATATCTGTGTTCACAGTAGAAGACACAAAAAACATGCTGGAAATAGTGGGGAACCAAGGGTCTAATGAGAGGGAGGAACTTAAAGTAATTAAGATTAGTAAAGAAAAAGTTTTAGAAAGGGTTTTAAAAGAGGTGGAGGCAGAGATAGTGGATGTATTGGTTTTGATCTTCCAGGATTCCCTAGATTCTAGAATGGTCCCTGTGGATTGGAAGGTAGCAAATGTCACCCCACTATTCAAGAAAGGAGGGAGAGAGAAAACAGGGAACTACAGGCCAGTTAGCCTGACATCAGTAGTAGGGGAAATGCTAGACTCTATTATTAAGGACATAATGACAGGGCACTTAGAAAATCATCATATGATTAGGCAGAGTCAACATGGTTTTATGAAGGGGAAATTGTGTTTGACAAATCTATCAGAGTTTTTTGAGGGTGTAACTAGCAGGGTAGATAAAGGGGAACCAGTGGATGTAGTATATTTGGATTTTCAAAAGGCATTTGATAAGGAGCCACACAAGAGGTGGTTACACAAGATTAGGGCTTATGGGGTTGGGCATAGATTGGTTAACGGACAGAAAACAGAGAGTAGAGATAAATGGGTCATTTTCAGGTTGGCAGGCTGTAACTAGTGGGGTGCCGCAAGGATCAGTGCTTGGGCCTCAGCTATTTACAGTACATATCAATGATTTAGATGAAGGGACCAAGTGTAATGTATCCAAGTTTGCTGACGATACAAAGCACGTGGGTAACCCGCCCAATAAAATCTGTCCGTTCCCCACGCAATAGTGGGTAAATTGGAACCACTCAATGTGGCTTCCAGGTTTGCCGTCGGAAAGCTGCGCAGTGGGCGGACTGCGCACCCACATCACAGGCTGTCAGCTGGAGGAGCTCTGTTTAAAGGGGCAGTCCTCCAATGGCTGCTCCTGGAGCAAACACCCACTCACCACAATGGAGCAGCACGGGGGAAAGGCTGCTCCTAGATTTAGTGATGCCTCACTCCAGGTGCTGCTGGATGGGGTGAGGAGGAGGAGGGATATCTTCTACCTGCGGACGGGAGGAAGTGGCCTGCCTCTGACAACAAGAAGGCCTGGCTCGAGGTGGCAGAGGAGGTCACCAGCAGCAGCAACGTCTCCCACACCTGGATCCAGTGCAGGAAGCGCTTCAATGACCGAACTAGGTCAGTCAAAGTGAGTACACTTACTCATTCTCCTACACTCCGTCTTCCACATCACCGCCCCCACCCCACAACTCATTCTACACTGCCAACGCTACTCTATCACATCACTCCTCACACCCACTCAAGGCTCATCCTCAACTTACCTGCACTTCCTCATCACTTCCTCACCTCCCCAGTACTCATCCCACCACTACCACTCAACCCAATCCTCATACAATGTCATGGCTCTGTCTCATACTCACCCTCTGATGCATCTCTTTCATGGTCAGCCGCACCCAAACCAATGCATTCATCGGTTGGCCACGTCACCATCACCCTCACTCACTCACACGTCTACTTTCTCCCCTTATAGGAAAAGAGAGCCCAGAATGGACGGGAGAAGGCGAGGACCAGAGGGGTCCGCAACGGATAGTCGTCCTCACAGACGCGGAGCAGGAGGCGCTGGAGCTGAGCCGCACCTCGAGTGCCTGTCCGTCGGGGAGGCCGAGACTGGCACCCGACAAACGTCTGGTGACACAACTTTAACATTCAGCACACACAGTATGAACCGATGTTAACATGCCTCACCATCTTCAGCACCTCAGTATGCTCATCGCAACATGACACATCTGTGATCATGCTTAATATTGCCTTCTGTTCTCTTACAGGACCTTCAGCGATCGCTGTGACGGCGGAGGACGATTCCTCAGAGGACCTGCCGGCCTCTGAGGGTGCACTGTCACATCTGAGCGAGCCATCCACCAACGCAGATACACACACCTCGGTGGGTCCACAGTTAGTTGGGGTCACACATGGTGAGTTACCACACATGTGAGCACGAACAGACACTATTGGCAGGGGCAGCTGTGGAGAGTCCCGTCGGTGGGAGCACTCCTCTCCAGGCTCTGCTCAGTTGGACACAGATGCTGAACCCTGGGGGCCATCCTTTAAAAGGAGAATGATCGAGGGGCAGCAGCACATTTGCGAGGTGCTGGAACAGGTGCCACGCGCACTCTCCACAATCGCGCAGAGCATGGAGGAGTCCAACTCCTGCATCAGTGGAATGGTGGCACAGGTACAGGAGGGAATCTCTGAGATACTGTCACAGGTTAGTGCAGGAATGTCTGCGATGGAGGGAAGGCTAACCTCCATGGAGCTTCAAGCATGGCTCACAAATAAGTCCATTCAGGCCCTGACAACGGCCATTCGGACTCAGGGTGAACAACATTCTGCCGCCTTAAACAGGCAGGCAGATACTCTAGCACTGGCCATACAAGGCTTCACACATGTCAGCCAGCAGAGTGGTGGAGTGGTGTGGGCCTGGCCTAGGGGAGGGATGATGGCGAGAGGGTACATGGAAGTGGGGAGGCCACTGGAAGCATCCCCATGTCTCACCCATTGCCTCCTCTCTCAACCAGTACCCGCAATGCTGCCTCCTCTCCAGGTGGCCGAGTCTGCCCCTGCACAGGTGCAGGTGGAGCAGTCTTTGGAGGGGTCCTCACAGGCACCAAAACCCAGAAGGCGTAGGCCCAAAGCATCTAATCGGTCAGGGCATGAACAAGAGCAACCTGCCACTACCTCTACTGCAGCCACAAGGGAAACACCTCGTAGAAGTAGTCGGAAGCGAAAGGCGAAGGATTTGTGATCACGAAGGGGATGCACAAGGGTGTTTGACGGTTGGTCATGTTTTTTATTTATATTTGCTTTTTGTTAAACTCACATTAAATACTATTATTGTCACCACTACTGCCACGTCTTGGCCATTCTTGAGTGGCTTCTGTAATAAGTCCCTTTCAAGAGGTTCACCATGAATGCCCACACTTGATGCCACCCATTGGGTCACTCTACAGTGGGTGTATGTGTAGTTGCGGGTCTTTTTTGTGCAGGGTAGTGGGGGCTGCTGGTTTGGGCGCTGCTCTGTCCAGGTGGTGAGGACTGGACTCTTCACACTGATGTTAGGAGAACCGTTCACATATCAGTGACTCCCTGGCCTCACGAGCAGCCAGTTGAGCCGCTGTTCTGAACCATGGGCTGCTCCTCCTCCTCCGCCTCCTCCTCCTCCTCCTCCTCCTCAATGTGGGTGACAGATGTGGATGGGGCCTCCTCCAGCAGCACCCCTCTCTGTTGTGCCATGTTGTGCAGGGCACAACACACGACTATAATGCGTCCCACTCTGTCTGGTATGTATTGAAGCTCTCCCCCAGAATGATCAAGGCGCCTGAAGCGCATCTTGAGCAGCCCTATAGCGTGCTCAATTGTAGACCTGGTCGCGATGTGGCTGTCGTTATATCGACGCTGTTGCTCAGTGGTGGGGTTTCTCAGAGGTGTCATGAGCCACGTGTGCAGGGGGTATCCCTTGTCCCCGAGGAGCAAGTCCTTACGGGTGTTCGGACTGTGGAAGAGGGACGGGATGTTGGATTCCCGGAGGATGAAGGAATCGAGGCAGCTGCCAGGGTATCTGGCGCACACGTGGAGGAATCTCTTGCGGTGGTTACAGATGAGCTGAGTGTTGGAGTGATAGCCCTTCCTGTTGATGAACAGTCCTGGCGCGTGTGGAGGTGCTCGTATTGCTATATGGATGCAATCGATTACACCCTGCACCCGTGGGAAGCCAGCCACAGCGTGGAATCCCACTGCCCTCTCCGTCTGGCTGAGGTCGTCCATGGGGAAGTTGATATAGTGCAAGGCCCTGCGAAACAAGCCGTCGGTGACCTGCCTCATGCACTTGTGTACAGACAACTGAGAGAGCCCAGCGATGTCCCCGGTGGCATCCTGGAATGATCCGGAGGCGAAGAAGTTGAGGGCAGTGGTGACTTTGACAGTGACAAGTAAGGAGATGCTGCTCGGCCCAGCCGGGAACAGTTCGGTATGAAGGAGGCTGCAGGTGTCTGCGACTACCTGGCGACTGAGTCTGAGCCTCCGTACTTCCCAGTGACTTCCCATTGAAGTCAATGGGAATCAGGGGAAAAACTCTCCAGTGGCTGCAGTCATACCTAGCACAAAGGAAGATGGTAGTGGTTGTTGGAGGCCAATCATCTCAGCCCCAGGACATTGCTGCAGGAGTTCCTCAGGGCAGTGTCCTAGGCCCAACCATCTTCAGCTGCTTCATCAATGACCTTCCCTCCATCATAAAGTCAGAAATGGGGATGTTCACTGATGATTGCACAGCGTTCAGTTCCATTTGCAACCCCTCAGATAATGAAGCAGTCCGAGCCCGCATGCAGCAAGACCTGGACAACATCCAACATACAAGAAACATTTGCGTCAGACAAGTGCCAGGCAATGACCATCTCCAACAAGAAAGAATCTAACCACTCCCCTTGACATTCAACGGTATTACCATCGCCGAATCCCCCACCATCAACATCCTGGGGGTCACCATTGACCAGAAACTTAACTGGACCAGCCATATAAATACTGTGGCTACAAGAGCAGGTCAGAGGCTGGGTATTCTGCGGCGAGTGACTCACCTCCTGACTCCCCAAAGCCTTTCCACCATCTACAAGGCACAAGTCAGGAATGTGATGGAATACTCTCCACTTGCCTGGATGAGTGCAACTCCAACACTCAAGAAACTCGACACCATCCAGGACAAAGCAGCCCATCCACCACCCTAATCATTCACTCCCTTCACCACCAGTGCACTGTGGCTGCAGTGTGTACCATCCACAGGATGCACTGCAGCAACTCACCAAGGCTTCTTCAACAGCACCTCCCAAACCCATGACCTCTACCACCTAGAAGGACAAGGGCAGCAGGTACATGGGAACAACACCACCTGCACGTTCCCCTCCAAGTCACACACCATCCCGACTTGGAAATATATCGCCGTTCCTTCATCGTCGCTGGGTCAAAATCCTGGAACTTCCTACCTAACAGCACTGTGGGAGAACCTTCACCACACGGACTGCAGCGGTTCAAGAAGGCGGCTCACCACCACCTTCTCAAGGGGCAATTAGGGATGGGCAATAAATGCCGGCCTTACCAGTGACGCCTACATCCCACAAACAAATAAAAATAAATGCTGCTCCTCAGAGAGGTCCAGGAAGCTGAGCCTCGGTCTGTAGACCCTGTGGCGAGGGTAATGCCTCCTGTGATGTCGCTCTCTCTGTTGTTACCCTCTGTGCTCTTGTGCACGCACTTGTGGCGCAGCAGTGTGTTGTGGAGCTCCATGTGGCGGAGGTGGACGCCGTGCCTGACGAGGCTGGTGATATTGCTCGTCCTCGGATGAAGTGGTGAATGCAGCTATGGCGCCCCCCGCCACCCCCCCCATCCTTCAGGGGGTCTGCAAAGTAGGTAAATATGTTTGCACAGCAGAGTTTTGGGTAGAAAGTAAGAATTTTGAGTGAAAACATAAAGGTGTTGCAGCCAAAACTTTGTCTGAAGTGACAGAGTGCCCTGCTGCAATAAATGAGGTTTTCCCCCCATCTGTCAAATAATCATTTGCATCTCCCACTGGCTGCTGGCTGAAACACGTCTGTTGCATAAGGGAGTGTTTCCCACAGCGCGGGAAACACGCTGAGGATCCTTCACAATTGCACCCCTGCCAAAATGTCGAGTCAATCAAAAAGTTCAAGTACTTGAACTATCTGACAAACTATGCAAATTATCATCCCGCCGGCTTTAATTGCCGGTGGGACTACCGCATTTCAGAGACGCACACCCGGACGCATCACTGGGGAACCCAGAGGTCAGTGGGTTGGAGCCGGGCTTTGAACCCGCTCCGGATTTTAGCGATTTTCAGAGCCCCCCGCCCCCAATGCCCCCGGTCCTTCATCCGAAAATCAGCCCCAAAGGGTCTGCAAAGGGATATAGACAGGTTAAGTGAGTGGGCAAGAAGGTGGCAGATGGAGTATAATGTGGGGAAATGTGAAATTGTCCAGTTTGGTAGGAAGAATAGAAAAGCAGAATATTTTTTAAAAGATGAGAAACTATGAAATGTTGGTATTCAGAGGGATTTCTGTGTCCTTGTACACAAATCACTGAAAGTTAACATATAGGTACAGCAAGTAATTAGGAAGGTAAATGGTATGTTGGCCTTTATTGCAAGGAGGTTGAAGTATAAAAGTAAAGAGGACTTGCTGCAATTATAAAGGGCTCTGGTGAGACCCCACCTGGAGTACTGTGTACAGTTTTGGTCTCCTTATCTAAGGAAGGATATACTTGCCTTACAGGGGGTGCAACAAAGGTTCACTAGATTAATGCCTGGGATGAGAGGGTTGTCCTATGAGGAGAGATTGAGTAGAATGGGCCTATACTCTCTGGAGTTTAGAAGAATGAGAGATGATCTCATTGAAACATAAAAGATTCTGAGAGGGCTTGACAGGGTAGATGCTGAGAGGCTGCTTCTGGAGAGTCTAGAACTAGGGGTCATAGTCTAAAGACAAGAGGTCGGCCATTTAGGACTGAGATTAGGAAAAATTTCTTCACTCAGAGGGTTGTGAATCTTTGGAATTCTCTATCCCTGTAGCCCTTTTTTCCTTTCAAGTACTTATCCAGTTCACTTTTGAAGGCCACGATTGAATCTGCCTCCACCACCCCCTCGGGCAATGCATTCCGGATCATAACTGCTCACTAAAGTCCCCCATACCTGGAATCATTCTAGTAAATCTCTTCTGTCCCCTCTCCAAGGCATTCACATCTTTCCTAAAGTGCAGTGCCCAGAACCAGTCCAGTTGTGGCTGAACCAGTGTTTTATAAAGGTTGAACATGATTTTCTTGCTTTTGTACTCTATGCTTCTATTTATAAAGCCCAGGATTCCATATGCTTTTTTTAAAAACTGCTTTCGCAACCTGCCCTGACACCTTCAACGATTGTGTACATAAACCCCCAGATCTCTCTGTTCCTGTACCCCTTTTAGAGTTGTGCCCTCTAGTTTATATTGCCTCTCCTCGTTCTTCCTACCAAAATGTATCACTTTGCATTTTTCTGCATTAATTTCATCTGCCACGTGTCCGCCCATTCCACCAGCCTGTCTATATCCTCTTGAAATCTATCTCTATCCTCCTCACTGTTCACTACACTTCCATCTGCAAATTTTGAAGTTGTATCCTGTACACCCAAGTCATTAATATATATCAAGAAAAGCAGTGGTCCCAGCACTGACCCTGGGGAACACCACTGTACACCTCCCTCCAGTCCGAAAAACAACCGTTCACCACTACTCTCTGTTTCCTGTCACTTAGCCAATTCTGTATCCATGCTGCTACTGCCCCCTTATTCCATGGGCTTCAATCTTGACGACAAGCCTGTTATGCGGCACTTTATCAAACGCCTTTTGAAAGTCCATTTACACCACATCAACTGTATTGCCCTCATCAACCCTCGCTGTTACCTCAACTATTCTTTAATCTAGTGCTATTTTCTTCTTCCCATCCTCTGTGCACCTTGTTTCTCCTCCATAATGCTTCATCCTGGTGCCCCCCACCCCCCACACCAAACAAGAGGAGGAATGGGCAATAATATTCTTGGCGACAATGTATTCAGCTCCTGCTCCTATTTCTTCTGTTCTTCTGTTCTTCTGGGATTCGATAGTCAGGGGGACAGACAGGCGTTTCTGCAACCATCGACATGAGTCCCGCATGGTGTGTTGCCTCCCTGGTGCCAGGGTAAAGGACATCACTGAACGGGTTAAGATCGGGGAGAAGGGGAACAGCCAGAAGTCATGGTCCATGTTGGAACCAATGATATAGGTAGGAAAGGGGTCGAGGTCCTGCAGTCAGAGTTTCAGGAGCTAGGGGAGGAAGTTAAAAAGCAGGACCTCAAAGGTAATAATCTCTGGATTATTCCCAGTGCCTCGCGCTAGTGAGTATTGGAATATAGGATAAGACAGGTTAATGCGTGGCTGGAGAAATGGTGCAGGAGGGAGGGCTTCAGATACCTGGGGTATTGGGAGCAGTCCTGGGGAAGGAGGGATCTGTTCAGGATGGACAGGTTGCACCTCAACAGAGCTGGGACCAATGTCCTCGCGGGGAGGTTAACTAGTGCTGTGGGGGAGGGTTTAAACTAATTTGGCAGGGGGATGGGCACCAGGATGAAGCATCAGAGAAGAGAAACAAGGTGCACAGAGGATTGGGAGAGACAAATAGAACTAGAGTAAAGAATAGTTGAGAAATAGGAGAGATCAGACAGGGGAAAATGCAAAGCAGACTAAGATGGGTTTGGAGTGCATGTCTATAAATGTACAAGCGTGGTAAATAAGGTCGGTGAACTGCAGGCTCGAGTAGCCACATGGGATTATGATATAGTGGTAATAACGGAGACCTGGCTCAAACAAAGGGAGGATTGGGCACTTAATATTCCTGGTATTCAGGAAGATAGGGAAGGATAAAAAGGAGGTGGGGTTGGCCGTATTGATCGAGTATACTGTTACAGAACTGGAAAGGGATGATGTACTTGAGGGGTCAAAGACAAAATCTATTTGGCTAGAATTATAGGTCATCAAATAGTGGGAAGGAGATAGAGAAGCAAATTTGCAAGCAAATTACAGAAAGATGCAAGAACTTTAGAGTTGTGATAATGGGGGACTTCAATTATCCTAATATGGACTGGGAAAATAACAGTGTAAAGGGCAAAGAGGGGGAGGATTTCCTGAAATGTGCACTAGAGAACTTTCTTGATCAGTATGTTTCCAGCCCAATGAGGAAGGAAGCAGTGCTGGATCTAGTTCTGGGGAATGAAGTGGGGTGAGTATAGCATATTTCAGTGGGGGAGCATTTGGGAAACAGTGATCACAATATCATGAGGTTTAGAGTAGTTATGGAAAAGGACAAGGAAAAATCAAATGTGAAAATACTGGAGGAGGACTAATTTCAGTGAGTTGAACAGGGATCTTGCCCAGGTGGATTGGAATCAAAGATTGGCAAGTAAAACAGTAATTGAACAATGGGAGGCCCTCAAGGAGGAGATGGTTCGGGTACAGAGTAGACACATTCTCATGAGGGGGAAAGGAAGGGCATCCAAAGCTAGAGCTCCCTGGATGACTAAAGATATAGAGAGTAAAGTGAAACAGAAATAGGAGGCTGATGATAAATGTTCGGATAATAATACAGTAGAGAACCAAGTTGAATATAGAAAGTACAGGGGAGATCTAAAAAAGGAAATAAGAGGGGCACAGAGAGAGTATGAGAATAGATTAGTGAGTGACATAAAAGGGAACCCAAAAGTCTTTTTATAAACATATAAATAGTAAAAGGGGAGTCAAAGGAGAGGGTGGGGCCGATTAGGGATAAAAAAGATGATCTTGTGGAGGCAGGGGGAATGGCTGAGGTAATAAATGAATAATTCACATCGGTCTTCAATGGAGGAGAGGGTTCTGCCAATGTCACAGTAAAGGAGGAGGTCGTAGTGATATTGGAGAGGATAAAAATAGATAGAGGAGGGACATAAAAGATTGGCAGTTCTCAAAGTAGAAAAGTCACCCGGTCCGGATGGGATGCATCCTCGGTTACTGAGGGAAGTAAGGGTGGGAATTGCAGAGGCTCTGGTCACAATCTTCCAATCCTCCCCGGATTTGGGACTGTGCCGGAGGACTGGAGGATTGTAAATGTTACACCCCTGTTCAAAAAAGGGGAGAGGGATAAACCCGGCAATTACAGGCCAGGCAGCCTAATGTCGGTGATGGGGAAACTTTTAGAGACAATAATCCGGGACAAAATTAATTGGCACTTGGAAAAGTGTGGGCTAATAAATAAAAGTCAGCACGGGTTTGTTAAAGGAAAATCGTGTTTGACTAACTTGATTGAGTTCTTTGATGAAGTAACGGAGAGGGTTGATGAGGGTAGTGTGGTTGTTGTGTGTGTGGACTTTCAAAAGGCATTTGATAAAGTGCCACGTAATAGACCTGTTAGTAAAATTAAAACCCATGGGATTAAAGGGACAGTGTCAGTGTGGATATGAAATTGTCCAGGGGACAGAAAACAGAGAGTTGTGGTGAACGGTTGTTTTTCAGTCTGGAGGGAAGTATACAGTGGTGTCCCCCAGGGGTCAGTATTAGGATCACTGCTCTTGTTGATATGTATTAATGACCTGGACT
The DNA here is from genome assembly GCF_035084215.1 of Heptranchias perlo. Lineage (NCBI taxonomy): Eukaryota > Metazoa > Chordata > Chondrichthyes > Hexanchiformes > Hexanchidae > Heptranchias > Heptranchias perlo. Next base: position 5,705 of record NW_027139235.1, on the reverse strand, counting down.
CGAGTATACAGGGTATAATTTCAAAGTTTGCAGTTGACACGAAACTCGGAAATGTAAAGAGCGAGAAGGATAAGAACATAAGAACATAAGAAATAGGAGCAGGAGTAGGCCAATTGGCCCCTCGAGCCTGCTCCGCCATTTAATAAGATCATGGCTGATCTGATCCTAACCTCAAATCTAAATTCATGTCCAATTTCCTGCCCGCTCCCCATAACCCCTAATTCCCTTTACTTCTAGGAAACTGTCGATTTCTGTTTTAAATTTATTTAATGATGTAACTTCCACAGCTTCCTGGGGCAGCAAATTTCACAGACCTACCACCCTCTGAGTGAAGAAGTTTCTCCTCATCTCAGTTTTGAAGGAGCAGCCCCTTATTCTAAGATTATGCCCCCTCGTTCTAGTTTCACCGATCCTTGGGAACATCCTTACCGCATCCACCTGATCAAGCCCCTTCACAATCTTAGATGTTTCAATAAGATCGCCTCTCATTCTTCTGAACTCCAATGAGTAGAGTCCCAATCTACTCAACCTCTCCTCATATGTCCGCCCCCTCATCCCCGGGATTAACCGAGTGAACCTTCTTTGTACTGCCTCGAGAGCAAGTATGTCTTTTCTTAAGTACGGAGACCAAAACTGTATGCAGTATTCCAGGTGCGGTCTCACCAATACCTTATATAACTGCAGCAATACCTCCCTGTTTTTATATTCTATCCCCCTAGCAATAAAAGCCAACATTCCGTTGGCCTTCTTGATCACCTGCTGCACCTGCATACCAACTTTTTGATTTTCTTGCACTAGGACCCCCAGATCCCTTTGTACTGCAGTACTTTCCAGTTTCTCGCCATTAAGATAATAACTTGCTCTCCGATTTTTCCTGCCAAAGTGCATAACCTCACATTTTCCAATATTGTATTGCATCTGCCAAATCTCCGCCCACTCACCCACCTAGTAACAGATTTCAGGACATAGACAGACTGGTGAAATGGGCAGACACATGGCAGATGAAATTTAATGCTGAGAGGTGTGAAGTGATACATTTTGGTAGGAAGAATGAGGAGAGGCAAAATAAACTAAATGGTACAATTTTAAAGGGGGTGCAAGGCAGCAGCGGTGGAGGGTCTGAGTGGAGGGTCTGAGCGGAGGGACTGAGCGGAGGGACTGAGCGGAGGGTCCGAATGGAGGAACTGAGCGGAGGGACCGAGTGGAGGGTCTGAGCGGAGGGACCGAGTGGAGGGTCTGAGTGAAGGGACTGAGCGGAGGGACTGAGCGGAGGGTCTGAGAGGAGGGACTGAGCATAGGGTCCGAGTGGAGGGACTGAGCGGAGGGACTGAGCGGAGGGACCGAGTGGAGGGTCTGAGTGAAGGGACTGAGCGGAGGGACTGAGCGGAGGGTCTGAGAGGAGGGACTGAGCGTAGGGTCCGAGTGGAGGGACTGAGCGGAGAGTCTGAGCGGAGAGACTGAGCGGAGGGACCGAGTGGAGGGTCTGAGTGAAGGGACTGAGCGGAGGGACTGAGCGGAGGGTCTGAGAGGAGGGACTGAGCGTAGGGTCCGAGTGGAGGGACTGAGCGGAGAGTCTGAGCGGAGGGACTGAGCGGAGGGACCGAGTGGAGGGTCTGAGCGGAGGGACTGAGCGGAGGGTCTGAGAGGAGGGACTGAGCGTAGGGTCCGAGTGGAGGGACTGAGCGGAGGGACTGAGCGGAGGGACTGAGCGGAGGGTCTGAGAGGAGGGACTGAGCGGAGGGTCCGAGCGGAGAGACCGAGCGGAGGGTCCGAGCGGAGGGTCCGAGCGGAGGGACCGAGCGGAGGGTCCGAGCGGAGGGTCCGAGCGGAGGGACCGAGCGGAGGGTCCGAGCGGAGGGACCGAGCGGAGAGACGGAGCGGAGGGACAGAGTGAAGGGTCTGAGCAGAGGGTCCGAGAGGGGGGACGGAGTGAAGGGTCCGAGCGAGGGTCCGAGCGGAGGGTCCGAGCGGAGGGTCCGAGCGGAGGGTCCGAGATCAAAAACAACAACAACAAAAAATCAAGGAGTGGCATCGCAGGACAGCAGGTGATTGGTTGGTGAGTATGACAGGTTTCTTCGCTCTCTGAGCTGGGGCAGTGGTTTAACCTAAGAACTGGGAAACTTTAACTTGCTATTACTTTTTAAAAATAATAACTTGAACTAGATAAACTAATCAGTTAATAAAACTTAAAAAATAAATGATTGAATGAAGATTTTAAGTAACTAAGTAAACAAACCAAGGTTAGATCGAGATGGCAGGGCAGGTGGTGTGTCGTAACTGCAGCGTGTGGGAGTTTGTGGAGGGCAGCGTGATCTCAGGCAACCATATCGACAGTGTCTGCAACTCAAGAAACTTCAGCTCAGAGTTGTTGAGGTGGAGTCCGGGAAGCTGCAGACATTGCGATGCATCAGGGAGGGAGAGAGCTCTCTGGACTCTTTGACCCAGTGGTTTAGATTTGGTCAGTGGTCAGGGACAGGAGGGTGTGACTGCGAGTCAGGCAGGTATGGGGACGCAGGATGCAGTGATGGAGGAGCCTCGGTCCTTGACCTTGTCCAACAGGTACGAGGTACTTGCTACCTGTATAGATGAGAACAAGCACTGCAGGGAGGGTGGGCAAACTGACCACGGCACTGTGGTGCAGGGAGCCATTCAAGTGGGGGGAGTAAAAAGGAATGTGGTAGTGTTAGGGGCTAGTATTGTCAGGGGGGATAGAGACTGTTCTCTGCAGCCGCGAGCATGAGTCCCGAAGGCTGTGTTGTCTGCCCAGTGACAGGGTTAAGGACATCTCCTCACGGCTGGAAAAGAAGTTGGAGGGGGAGAGTCCAGTTGTCGTGGTCCACGTCGGAGCCAACGTCATCGGTAGAACTAAGAATGAGGTTCTGATCAGGGAGTTTGAGTCTAAATTAATAAGCAGAACCTCAAAGATAATAATCTCTGGATTACTACCTGAGCCAAACGCAAATTGGCACAGGGTCAAACAGAGAAAATTAAAAGCATGGCTCAAAGAGTGGTGTGGGAGACAGGGAATTTGATTCATGGGGCACTGGCACCGTCTCTAAGGCAAGTATATCCTTCCTTAGATAAGGAGAACAAACTGTACACAGTACTCCAGGTGAGGTCTCACCAAAGCCCTGTACAATTGTAGTAAGACTTCCTTACTCTTGCACTCCAACCCTCTTGCAATAAAGGCCAACATACCATTTGCCTTCCTCATTGCCTGCTGTACCTTCATGCTAACTTTTTGTGTTTCTTGAACAAATCTCTCTGAACACCAACATTTAATAGTTTCTCACCATTTAAAAAATATTATGTTTTTCTATTCTTCCTACCAAAGTGAATAACCTCACATTTCCCTACATTATACTCCATCTGCCACCTTCTTGCCCACTCACTTAACCTGTCTATATCATAGAATCATAGAAGTTACAACATGGAAACAGGCCCTTCGGCCCAACATGTCCATGTCGCCCAGTTTATACCACTAAGCTAGTCCCAATTGCCTGCACTTGGCCCGTATCCCTCTATACCCATCTTACCCATGTAACTGTCCAAATGCTTTTTAAAAGACAAAATTGTACCCGCCTCTACTACTGCCTCTGGCAGCTCGTTCCAGACACTCACCACCCTTTGAGTGAAAAAATTGCCCCTCTGGTCCCTTTTGTATCTCTCCCCTCTCACCTTAAATCTAGCAGACTTTTTGTGTCCTCCTCACAGTTTACTTTCCCACCTAGCTTTTGTATCGTCAGCAAGCTTGGATACATTACACTTGGTCCCTTCATCTAAGTCATTAATATAGATTGTAAATAGCTGAGGCCCAAGCACTGATCCCTGCGGCACCCCACTAGTTACAGCCTGCCAACCTGAAAATGACCCATTTATCCCTATTCTCTGTTTTCTGTCTGTTAATGAATCCTCTATCCATGCAAATATGTTACCCCAGCCCCATGAGCCCTTATCTTGCATAACAACCTATTATGTGGCACCTTATCGAATGCCTTTGGAAAATCCATACATACTACATCTACTGATTCCCCATTATCGACCCTGCTAGTTACATCTTCAAAAAACTCTAATAAATTTGTCAAACACGATTTCCCTTTCATAAAACCGTGTTGTCTCTGCCTAATCATATTATGATTTTCTAAGTGCCCTGTTACCACTTCCTTAATAGGCCTTACTAGATGTCAAGGCCTTAGAGAAGGTGCAAAGGAGATTTATGAGAATGGTTCCAGGGATAAAAGACTTCAGTTATGTGGATAGACTGGAGAAACTGGGGTTATTCTCCTTGGAGCAGAGAAGGTTAAGGGGAGATTTATTAGAGTTGTTCAAAATCATGAAGGCTTTTGTTAGAGTAAATAAGGAGAAACTGTTTCCAGTGGCAGAAGGGTCGGTAACCAGAGGACACAGGTTTAAGATAATTGGCAAAAGAGCCAGAGGCGACATGAGGAAATCATTTTTTGCGCAGCAAGTCGTTACGATCTGGAATGCGCTGCCTGAGAGGGCGGTGGAAGCAGATTCAATAATAACTTTCAAAAGGAAATTGGATAAATACCCGAAAAGGAGAAATGTACAGGGCTATGGGGAAAGAGTGGGGGAATGGGACTAATTGGATAGCTCTTTCAAAGAGCCGGCACAGGCACGACGGGCCGAATGGCCGCTTTCTGTGCTGTAAGATTCTATGATTCCAACCTACACGGGCCGTTCACCGATTACGGTGGAGGGGGAGCCAGCCTGATGGTGGGCATGCCTCGTTGCAAGGCTCTTCAACTCAGGGGCAGCAGTTGGTGATGAGCGAATGCGGTACACGGCATTGGAGTGGGGGCACCATCCGAGCGCCCCATCCCAGCAGGTTCTTCCACCGTGCGGAGGGCAGGGTTTCCACGGTGTAGCTGAGGAGCAGATCGTCAGCCCCCACCACCCCCCCCCCCGGGATGGCGATGGGTGTGGGGGTGGCAGCTCCTGGACCAGAGTCTGGGCGTGAGCCCACGCGCTCATCCGTCCAGGGCTTGGACCACGACCGGGTCGCAGGGGGTGGCCCAAATGGCGGAGCCACTCATCCCTTGGCTCCAGGCCGGGGTCAGTGCACTCAGACATTAAATGGCGGGTTGTCCCATCCCCGGTACCTACTGTGAGCCCAGGCTCAAATCTCGGGCTTTAACCCTCCGTGCTTCGAGTCTTCTCCCTCCCATCTCCAGATGTGGGGAAACCCGCCAAACCAGCTCCGCCCGGTTGCTAGGGGCGGCGGTTTTCTCGCTCCGCCCGGTTGCTAAGGGCGGCGGTTTTCTCGCTCCGCCCGGTTGCGAGGGGCGGCGGTTTTCTCGCTCCGCCCGGTTGCTAGGGGCGGCGGTTTTCTCGCTCCGCCCGGTTGCGAGGGGCGGCGGTTTTCTCGCTCCGCCCGGTTGCTAGGGGCGGCGGTTTTCTCGCTCCGCCCGGTTGCTAGGGGCGGCGGTTTTCTCGCTCCGCCCGGTTGCTAGGGGCGGCGGTTTAAGGTTCCCCCGACTCCTCCCCCCCAGTTCCGGGATCTCCGCTGTGGGAGACGATGGCGGCCCGCTGTGACGGCCCGGGCCCGGGCTCCCGCGCTCTGCTGTGCGCTGGGATCGCACTCGCGCTCCTGAGAGAGGCGGGAGGAAGAAAACTGAGATTCGTCAACCTGGTGAGTGAGAAATAGAGAGAGGGAGAGAGAGAGAGAGAGAGATAGATAGATA
>NW_027139234.1:572394-574082 GCF_035084215.1 Heptranchias perlo | reverse complement strand
TAGAGAGTCAGGGAGAGAGAGAGACAGAGGGAGAGAGAGACAGAGAGAGAGAGAGTCAGAGAGAGAGAGAGAGAGTCAGGGAGAGAGAGAGAGACAGAGGGAGAGAGATGGTTCGATGGCGATAGATAGAGAGAGATACAGAGAGATAGAGAGATAGATAGAGTGATCCAGAGAGATTTAGACAGAGGAGCGATAGAGGGGAGAGAGACGGGTAGAGAGAGAGAGGGAGTCAGACAGCCCTGTCCAGTGTCTGTCATTAGGAAGAGGTGAGGGAGGGTTGTGAGATGACACAATGCAGTGAATAATTGTAACTGGGAGAAAGCTTAGGAACAGGAGGAGGCCATTCAGCCCCTCGAGCTGTTCCGCCATCCAATGAGACCATGTCTGATCTGTATCTTAACCCCATTTACCCCCCTTGGTTCCCGAACCCTTAATCCCCCTCACCCAACAAAAATCGATCGATCTCAGGTTTGAAATTCCCAATTGACCCCCGGCCCCGACAGCTTTTTGGGGGAGAGAGTTCAGATTCCCACTCCCCCTTTGTGTGAAGAAATGCTTCCTGACATCACCCCTGGACGGGCCCAGCTCTCATTTTCAGAAGCAATGCATGGGGGAGGGCGGAGTTAACCATTTAAGTGCTGAGTCGCAGGGTTAGCAAATCTGTCCCACTCTCTCTCTGTTTCTCTGTCCCACTCTCTCTCTGTTTCTCTGTCCCACTCTCTCTCTGTTTCTCTGTCCCACTCTCTCTCTGTTTCTCTGTCCCACTCTCTCTCTGTTTCTCTGTCCCACTCTCTCTCTGTTTCTCTGTCCCACTCTCTCTCTGTTTCTCTGTCCCACTCTCTCTCTGTTTCTCTGTCCCACTCTCTCTCTGTTTCTCTGTCCCACTCTCTCTCTGTTTCTCTGTCCCACTCTCTCTCTGTTTCTCTGTCCCACTCTCTCTCTGTTTCTCTGTCCCACTCTCTCTCTGTTTCTCTGTCCCACTCTCTCTCTGTTTCTCTGTCCCACTCTCTCTCTGTTTCTCTGTCCCACTCTCTCTCTGTTTCTCTGTCCCACTCTCTCTCTGTTTCTCTGTCCCACTCTCTCTCTTGTTTCTCTGTCCCACTCTCTCTCTGTTTCTCTGTCCCACTCTCTCTCTGTTTCTCTGTCCCACTCTCTCTCTTGTTTCTCTGTCCCACTCTCTCTCTGTTTCTCTGTCCCACTCTCTCTCTTGTTTCTCTGTCCACTCTCTCTGTTTCTCTGTCCCACTCTCTCTCTGTTTCTCTGTCCCACTCTCTCTCTGTTTCTCTGTCCCACTCTCTCTCTCTTTCTCTGTCCCACTCTCTCTCTGTTTCTCTGTCCCACTCTCTCTCTTGTTTCTCTGTCCCACTCTCTCTCTGTTTCTCTGTCCCACTCTCTCTCTGTTTCTCTGTCCCACTCTCTCTCTGTTTCTCTGTCCCACTCTCTCTCTCTGTTTCTCTGTCCCACTCTCTCTCTGTTTCTCTGTCCCACTCTCTCTCTGTTTCTCTGTCCCACTCTCTCTCTGTTTCTCTGTCCCACTCTCTCTCTTGTTTCTCTGTCCCACTCTCTCTCTGTTTCTCTGTCCCACTCTCTCTCTGTTTCTCTGTCCCACTCTCTCTCTTGTTTCTCTGTCCCACTCTCTCTCTGTTTCTCTGTCCCACTCTCTCTCTGTTTCTCTGTCCCACTCTCTC